>NW_027429408.1:0-2847 GCF_044706935.1 Curcuma longa | reverse complement strand
TGTAACACCCGGATTATTTGTCTCTATTTTTAGGATTTTTAATTAAATTTAAAAGTATAATAAAGGTCCTTTAGTTAAAGGATAGAGGGGAGTTTGATAAAATAAAATAGGTGAAAAGATTTGTCCTTGCAAAGACAAATCTAACAAAATTTGTTTGGGTCAATTCGGAAGTCGTTTGAGGGCCGAACCAAGCGAACCAAAATTTAATCCGGTTCGATTTGAGAAATTAGACCCGGTTTAAACGAGAAATTATAAGATTTATTTATCTTAAGTAGTAAAGATTATGTGAGGATAATTATTAGGTTAGGGGTTAATTAACCCATGGATTAGTAAAGATTAGAGGGTTAATTATTAAGTTTAATAGCTAATCTAAGTAGCTAATTGTAATTGTATTGGACTCATTTGAGTTTAATTGATTATCCCTTAGATCAATCCAATTAAGAGGTTAATTAAATCAATTCGTAATCCAATGAGGAGCCCAATTTAGGGCCCAATTAAGGTCCCTTTTAAATGGATTGGATGATAAAAGATAAAAGCTGAAACCCGAATCCATTAAGGAAGGAACAGTAGGTTCCGCCCTTTTCTCCTCACGCGCACGAAGACTCTGTTCCGCGCGACCTCTTCCTCACGCGCACGAAGACCCTGCCCGCCGAGCCGCCCGATTCTGCCGGCGAGGAACTCGGAACGGACCAGGAGAAGGCTTTAAAAGCAAGCCAGGTAAACCCTATCCGTCAGCCGCCTCACCTTTGCCTCCGCCGCGAGCCGTGCGACCAACGCCGCCGTCCCCTGCGGACCAGAGCCCCGACCGCCGCCTCCTTCTTCGGTTCGACGCCCCGCACAGCCGCCGCTGCTTCTGCTCCGCTCTCGGTCGACGCCGCCGGCGCCGCCCCGATCGCCACCCCTGTTCCACGCCACGGCTGCCCTGTTCGCGTGAAGACACCTCTGAAGCCGCCGCGTAGAGAAGCAGAGTAGCTGCTGTTTTCCTTCGCCGGAGAAGCAGGAAGCAACGACGAACGCCGCCCCCTTTCCTCAGCTTCCTTCCGCCGAGCAGCCGACGCCCTGCCGGTTCAGCCGTGTTCACGCGAAGAAGAAGGTAGGTTGATTAGTTTAATTGTTTGATTAATTAATTAAAGTTAGTTTAATTAATCAAGTTAATTAACTTAATTATTAATCAATTAATTGAGTGATTAATTAACCTGTTAGTTCAATTAGGTAATTAGTAATTAGATTTAATAAATGGTAATTAGTTTAAGGAATTCGTTAATTAATTGATAGTTAATCTGATGTTAGTTAGAGTTTAATTACATATTAATTAGGCTAACAATTAGTTAATTGTTGAATTAGATGATTGATTTGTAATTGATTAGTAGTTAAGATCTAATTAATTAGATTAAAGATGAATTAGATTATTAATCGGATTAATTACATATTACTTGATTTAATGATGAGTTAAATGATTAATTAATAGATGATTAATCAAGTATTAGGATTTAACTAATTGAAGGATGAGTAATCAAAGAATTAGATTAGGTTAATGATTTTGGTTAAATTAAGTTATGATTTTACTAGGTCACGTGAAGAAGGCACTAGAGCACTTCGGAGAAGGTCTTCGATTTCACCAACCCTAGCATTAAAAACCTAGTGAGCAAACAAGGTAAGTACATCTCTCACCTGCAGTATGAGTTGTTCCGTTACCTTCGTTATTGTTTCCATGATGTGATTTGATAGAGCATGCATAAAGTATTCCTGCCATGACATCATTTTAAGTTAAAGCATGTGTAAATTGTTTCTTTCCAAATTGCATGATATAAGAAGTATAAGAAAAGTATTTTACTTTATTTTGATGTTGACAAGTACCGGACCGTGAGGTGTCCAAGGGATGGGCTCCATAAGTTGCCCCTAGGCCGCGAGGTGCCTAGTACGCTCTAATCGGCTTCGGTGGCTAGCTACCCCGGACCGGTTAGGGATGCGCGCATTGGTACTTTGTCAGGGCCCAAAGGATGGATGTTTAGTATGTTTACTTATTATGAAATAGTATGTTTTGAAAACCCCCTCACATGTTTAGATACGAACATTCATGTTGCATAAATCAGTTATTACGAAGTTTTCTATGGTTTTGTGAGTTAGATGATGTACTTACTAAGCATTGCTTATAGTTTGCATTTCCTTATACTGCAGATAAATAAAAGGAAAAGTTTTAGGAAAGAGGAGGCAGCTGGAGAAGTGTTTGATGTGTGGTGTCGGCGGAACCGCGGAATAAGATCAAGAATTATATAAATATTTATTTTATGTCCAAGAATTTATATTTATTTCTTTTGCTTCCGCATGTTAAACAGAAAAAGAAAAGTTTATTTGAGTTATTTTATTTAATGAGTAAAAGTTAAGGAAAGTTTAAGTACGTAACGTCTCCCTACTAGTATAAGAAAGAGGTGGGGCGTTACAAATGGTATCAGAGCAGGTTCCGCCCTTCCGTCACACTCATATCAAGCATCAATCCTACTGCCTTCCAAGTAAGAAAGAATATATGCTTTCTCTTTTAGAATAATTATTAAGTTAGACATGCTTATTATGACTAGTATGAAGAATGATTCTTAAGTTAGATATGATTATTATTAGCATAAAGAATGATTCTTAAGTTAAGAGAATTTTTGCTTGTTTAACAAATTCTCTGTACAAGAGGTTAAGACTAAGAGAAGAGTTGATTCAACTTCAATGTGCAAGGATAAAGATAGAGTAAGGTTCGTTGTAAGTTGAAAAACTTAAGACAGAAAATGATTCTTTAAACTAGTAAATAGAATAGTCATTTCTTCCTATATATATGTAGGTTTTGGATTTGGGTGAAAGTAC
>NW_027429407.1:0-1617 GCF_044706935.1 Curcuma longa | reverse complement strand
TTTGCAGTGTCTATTTAATCTATACTGTAGATTAACATGGTGTGCGGAGTCACACACAGAAGACCATGTTATCAGTCCCTTATAGATTATAAACAGTGTTCACAACCAAGATGGATTGGACAAACCATCGGAGTGGTTGTAGTGTAATTTGGTCTTAGTCTGTCTTGACTATAGAATTACACTAAGTGTGTATTGAGCAGGACCATCTGAGGATTGTTCGATTTATACTGACTATATAATCGAACTAAACCTCTGTTACTATAGATGTACATGCTCTTAATCCCGATATAATAACAAACACGTGTGCTTAATATGTACTTCTTTAATTCATCAAAGGGTGAGGTCTAGATCGATAGATCAAAAGGCCCGATGAGTTGGGAAGTAGTATTATGTACATGGTGTGTTGTTGATTATAGAAGGAATCTGTGTCCTATAATCTAGGTTGATGATGTCCCCTTGAGGAGCTCATAAGGATTATCATGTAAACCCTGCAGGTGGACCTTGTCCGCATGATAATAAGGTTGAGTGGTACTACTCTTGGATTAGATGTCGATTAAATACGAGTTGTCAGTAACTCATTTTAATTGACGGACATACGATATCTTAAACACAGGGAGATTAATGTACTGATAGTAAGAAGGAGCCCATATTGTAATATGGGATTGGTGCGGTAGTTCGATAATAACTCTTTAGTGGTATGAGTTATTATTGATGAACTAAGGTTGTGTGTTCGGGGCGAACACGGGAAGCCTTAGCTCATCGGAAGGCCAAAACCAATTCCTCCTCTAGGTCCCTGTTGTAGCCTCTGGGATCCTCAAGTCCACCTTGGAAGAATTCGTGAAGAAACCAGGCATTCGAGCTCATGCAAGGAGGTGTAATCGATCAGCTGATCGATTACACACCTTGGTAATCGATCAGCTGATCGATTACCAAGTCTCCGGGCAGAACGACTGGTAATCGATCAGCTGATCGATTACCAGGCTTGTAATCGATCGGTTGATCGATTACCATGCGTGTAATCGATCACCTGATCGATTACACGTGTTAATGAGAAAAAGTTACGGAGTTTTAATCGATTCCTTGATCGATTAAAGGCCTGGGTTCGTTTTGGTAACTTCCGAAATTATTCCAAATCTCTCCGATTTGATTGAATCAAATCATACCATGTTTATGGAATAATTATACCATGTTTATGGCTCTAATTATACCATAAATAAAGGATGGCTAGGCTATAAAAGAAGGGCAAGGCTTGGCTTTGAGGGTGCACGACACAATCCTCTTGTGGTGGGCCGAGACTCTCTCGGCAAGCCCTCTTAGCCTCTTCTTCTTTTCTTCTCTTCGGGAGGAAAGCTTGGTAGCCATCGGAGGGAGATTTCTGGTGGAGAAATTCTCGAAGGATCGTTGCCCACACAACGTTCGAGAAGAGGAGAGGAATACGGCAGAAGATCAAGAGGTCTTCGGGTACAAACTTCGGTCTTCCGAAACGTCGGAAGAAAGGTATAATTTAATGTTTCCGCTTTAATTAAATTATGCTTTTATATTGGATCCTGTAAACCAAACACAAGAGCCTAACGATCTAAACGCGTCGGGCAACTTGAGACCGTTTCGGAAAATTTT
>NW_027429406.1:0-12770 GCF_044706935.1 Curcuma longa | reverse complement strand
CATTTTAAAACCGATGTCTATTTGCGCTTTCAACAACGATTTTGGAAGCTATAACAACAATTTAAAACCGTTGTATATTTTCGTTGTCTTTGAGAGGTTGATTGGAGACTACGACAACAGTTTTTGGAGGATACAACAACGGTTTTAAAACCGTTGTCTATGTGCGCTTTTAACAACGGTTTTTGAAGACTACGACAACGGTTTGAAAACCGTTGTCTATGTGCGCTTTCAACAACGATTTTGGAAGCTATAACAACAATTTAAAATCGTTGTCTATTTGCGCTTTCAACAACGGTTTTGGAAGCTATAACAACGGTTTTGGAAGCTCCACTACTAGAAAACTAGGTTTTTGAGACAAAAATTTTAAGACAGTGATAAAATTCATCTCAAATACTATGTAATTAAGACAGTAATTATAGGTGTCTTAAAATTTTATATTGAGACATTAAATTTAAGACAGTATTTAAAATTTTGTCTCAAATTCAACTAAATAAGACACCTAATAAAGACGGTTAAAGATATAATTATATAAAACATTCAAATAAGACGGTAAAAAAGTATTTGTCTCAAATTTTTTTGATTGTGTCAAAAAAAAATAAAACCACACGCATACATAAGTATTTAGACAAATATAAATTAGTATTTATAAATTAATAAAAATTTAAAATCGTTGTTATTTACATTTATAAAATCATTTTAATTATATTTGTAAATTAATAAATGATTAAAAAATCTCTTTAGACAAATATAAATTAATATTTATAAATTAATAAAAATCTAAAATCATTATTACTTATATTTACATAAATATTTTTATTATATTTATAAATTAATAAAAGAATAAAAATTTTCTTTATATAAATATTTATAAATTAATAAAAATTTCATTTATGTTTATAAAAATTTTATTTTCGTTTACGTTTTATAAAATTATTTTAATTAAGTGTTTTATAAATATTTACATTAATTATACGTTTTATAAATAAATAATTCATTATAACTTTTATATAATTATATCTTTAAACCCTAACACATCCGCCTTCCGCACCGCAGTTAGCGATCGAAGATGAGCGTCATCGACATCCTCACTCGCGTCGACGCGATCTGCAAGAAGTACGACGTCGAGAGGCTCAACGGCGACAACGTCGCCGGTGTGACGCCTTTGCCCGCCTCTACGCCTCAGTCGACTCGGACATAGAGTCCGCCCTCCAGGTCTGCTTTCCCTTCCTTTCTCTCTCTGGTTGGGGTTCGATTGGTTGATTGATTCTTTGTCGTCGATCGGAGCGTAGAAAGCGGAGACGGCGTCCCAGGAGAAAAATCGGGCAGCGGTAGTGGCTCTGAATGCGGAGATTCGACGGACCAAGGCTCGTTTGTTGGAGGAGGTCCCGAAGCTGCCGAGGTTGGCCCTAAAGAAGGTTTGGTCCCTTCGTCGTTAATATTAGTATGCCATCTTACGCTTTGTTATAATCAAATTGAAGAATAGAAGCAAAATGTGTTTTTTTTTAAACATTCGCTCGAGAAGAGAACAAACAGTTTTGCTATTTTTTCCCTGATTGATTGTATTTTGCTTCTTTTTGAAATGATAATGTTGCTGTTGCATTTCAATTCGTGACATTGCGATAATCAAATAGAAATAAAACACCTTTCTTTCCCATTTCTTTCCCTTTGCTATTGATTAGATTTTTCTTCTTTTGAAGACAATGTTATTAGGATAGCATCGCATTCTGCGAAATCTTGATACTGACATTGGAAAACAAGAAGGAAATTTGCAGAAAGATTTTGCTATTGCAGTGAGAGGCCACAAATTTCATTGGAAAGTTGTGGTTACATCTCCTAATGTTTCCTCTTAGACAGATACAAGAGAATTTAGGGACATTATTTGGAGGTCATCACTAGGGCCAACTTGATAATAGATAGGGTTGGCAACATTGAACATGATCCAATCACATGATTTGTACATAATGTTATGCAAGATGTTAATGTTAGAGATATTGATGCAAGTCAAATGACACAAATATGATCAAACTTGTTGAACTCTCTTTGTCATATATTTGGTTACTTTGATGTGCTAACGGGTTAGACTTACATTAATTCATAATATGTTTTTGGATTTGTTCCAGATGGAAGATTTGAGAGTGAGTATTTTCAGCAGACTGAAGAATTAAACCAATTTAGGCATGACTATGAGATGTGCAAAATGAAATAGGTACTTTCTAGTTCTTGTTTTTTCTCATAAGTTTCACCAATATCAGATATTGCCCTTTCTGTTTAAGTTGCGCAAGGGTATGAGATGCACAAAATGCAGGTGAAGTTCATGGATAGGACTATTGTTTCTTTCTGTTTAAGTTGTGATTATCCCATCCCATTCTGTTTGGCTCGCAATTGTCTTGTTCGTGGCATGAGTGTTTGTACCTCGGAGCAATTCTTACATGGAAAAAGAATATTAATATTAATATCATTATGGTTGTATTTGGAATATTTTTGCAGGATCAAGGCTTAGACATTATATCTGAAGGGCTGGATACGCTGCAAAATATGACTCATGATATGAATGAGGTTGGATTATTGTTTTGCACTGAGACCTGTGGAAACGAAAATATGATAGAATAAATGCTAATTTTCTTGCATCACGCAGGAACTTGACAGGCAAGTCCCTTTAATGGATGAAATTGACAGTAAGGTTAGATACACTATTTCTATGTGGACCTGTAGTCTTGAGTGTTAAATTGATTATTTCTATGTGGGCCTCAATTTTATATGTTTAGTCATATGTGTGTACATGTAGTACTGTATGCTCAATGTTCATGTTTTTACTGTGTACAAGTTTTGTCTTATCTTGTCTTTCTAGCGGAAATCAAAATTGAATATTTTTTCATTGGTATTTCAATAACAAAAACAAAATAAATTTCTTGATGCAGATGGAGAGATACATGGAGATGATCACGGACAAACATGAATCAGAGGAAGAGGTGGGCCTGGTGGATCCAAGGAAGATAAGGAGAGGGAGCAGAAAGTACTACAGATGTATGGAGAAGGGTCTCCTAACAACTATCTTCATATAACAGCTATCTACAAATAATAATTATCTTCTAACATTTATTTTGTTGTGATATGCTTCATTCTGACCCAAATAATGTATTTGAAACTTTTGCATTTTTGTTTTCTCTGTTAATATATATTTTTATACTGTAATCATTACCTGTTTTGATTTGTGCAGTTCTTTAACACTCCACCATACGCATGTGAACCATCAAGCCTCCCAAAGTATCCACCAAGCAAGGAGATGGATGCTAAACTGAGAGATGAAGAAGCAAGAAGGTATTCACAATTATTCTTACTGATTTCTTTTGTTTATTCCCAATGGATCATGGAAAATGAATCACTTCCCTTTGCCTCCTGAAATCGCCTTTTAAAATATAGTTTCCCCTATAGGCTATCTCTGTTTTGTTAAAAAAAAATATACGGTTTGTTTTGAATGAAATATATGGTCTTGCTTCTGCCGTTTAAGAAAATAATACTATATTCTGCTTGTCTGTGTAGCTTTTGGAATATGTTGTTATCTTGGAACTGCTTTTCTATGGGTGGTCAATGTACTGCGAAGACACCATCATAATGACACTCAAGATAGGGTCAAATGGTAAAACGACATAAGTAACATGGTAGCTTCTTTTTAGAAATTCAATGCTCATGCTGAAACAAAAGAAGCAAAATTGCAGGTATCTTAGTTTTTATATGTATTTATATGTACAAAACTATGTTAGTTCACTTTTTTGCATCTACATCCGTTTGCTGAAAAAGTCTCTTGCCTTTTAGGAACAGATGAGGACGAAGAGGATGATGATGATTCAGATGAGGACGAAGAGGATGATGATGAACAAGATGGCGAAGACTAGGAAGAGGACGATGGGGCTGAAGGTGATCCTTCTGAGGATGAAAACGTTGAGGGAATGTGTAATATGTTGCAAGAAGAATATTTGTGTTAGTTACTTTTGGTTATTTATAAATATTGAGGTGATTAAATATATCGGTGCTTTTCTATTTGTGATTTGTTTGGTGAATTTATAATATTATGATAATTTTGTCATCTTGCTCGATCATAATTTACAAACAACATAAAAAAAATAAGTGTTATTACAACAGTTTTAAATTCAATGACATCGGTTTGGAAGCGTTGTCGTTAAGTGATATTACATCGGTCGAAAATCGTTGCTAAAATTGATGTTAAACAGATATTACATCGGTTTTACACCGTTGCAGAACTAATGTCGTTGAGTGATATTACATCGGTCGAAAACCGTTGTTAAAATTGATGTTAAACATATATTACATCGGTTTTACACCGTTGCAAAATCGATGTCGTTGTGATATTACATCGGTCGAAAACCGTTGTTAAAATTGATGTTAAACAGATATTACATCGGTTTTACACCGTTGCGAAACCGATGTCGTTGAGTGATATTACATCGGTTTTACATCGGTTACAAACCGATGTCGTTGAGTTGTATTACATCGGTTACAAACCGATGTCTAAAATGTCAGACCTTTTACAACGCCTTCATAGACATCAGTCGATTTTCTCATAGACATCGGTTTTCCACCGATGTCTATGACTGTTTTTGTTGTAGTGATGTTTATGGAAAAATACGGAAAACAACGGAACTACTCATACTGCAGGTGAGAGATGCACTTACAATATCTAACTTCTTATATCATGCAATTCTACTATATTCTTTAACAAAATCATGCATATACTTTAACAAAATCATGTTTATGGAAAAACACAGAAAACAACGGAACTACTCATACTGCAGGTGAGGGATGCACTTACCTTCTGCGCTAATTTCCTTACAATTCTTCCGTTAGAGAAAAAAAAACTCTCCTCGGCGATCTTCCTATGTCTACGCGTTCTTCTCGCGGAGAGGAGCGTCCTTGTAGAAGAAGTTCTCCGGAAGTCTTCCTTATGATCCTAGGGGACGGACTCCTCGTTCTTCGGGTTTGGGGCGCCGAGAGGGAGGAGAAAGGAGGGCGACGACATTCTGGGCGAGAGGTGAGGGAAGGGTTTTCGAAGATAATGAAAACCCTCTCTTAAGCCTCCTATTTATATTAAGTGATTCCTAGACCTAACTCGATCCTCCAAGATATCTCCACCAAAACTTCTTCCTTCTCTCTGATGGAAAGCAAGCTAGAATCCTCCTTCTTCTATTTCCTTTTCCTCTTCTTCTTCTTTCTCTCTTGGCCGCCGGTCCTAGCAAGGAGGGAGGCCTCTTGTGCGCCGGCCTTAGCAAGGAAAAGAGAAGAGGCTTTGGGCGAAACTAAGGGAGGAAAGCAAGGGAGGCGCCGGCCCTAGCAAAGGGGGGGGGGGGGGGGGGGGGGGGGGGGGGGGGGGGGGGGAGGAGAAGAGATGCCGCCGGCCCTAAGCAAGGAGGAGAGGCTTATTAAGTTCTCTTCTTTCCCTCTTGCAAGCCTCCCTTTTTATAGCTAAGCCATCTTAGAAATTTAGAAAGATTCTAACAAATTTTCTTATCCAGATTTAGTTAGAAAAAATCTAATAAAATCTTTAAGAAGAATTTGTTAGAAAAAATCTAACAACCTTATCTTATCTAGATTTATTTAGAAATAAATCTCTTGATAAGATTTTGTTAGAAAAAATCTAACAACCTTATCTTATCTAGATTTATTTAGAAATAAATCTCTTGATAAGATTTTGTTAGAAAAAATCTAACAACCTTATCTTATCTAGATTTATTTAGAAATAAATCTCTTGATAAGATTTTGTTAGAAAAAATCTAACAACCTTATCTTATCTAGATTTATTTAGAAATAAATCTCTTGATAAGATTTTGTTAGAAAAAATCTAACAACCTTATCTTATCTAGATTTATTTAGAAATAAATTTCTTGATAAGATTTTGTTAGTTTCTTAATAAATTTCCTTGTTTAAATTTTGTCTTTATCTTAATAAAATCTCTTAATAAAATTTCATTAATTTCTTAACAAAATTTCTTAATTAAGAAATTTTATTTTCTGACAAAATTTCTTAACAAAATTTTTAACAAATTTTGTCTGCGGAAGAAATAGAATTCTTAATAGAATTTCGTAACGGAAATTCTTAATAGAATTTCTTAATAGAATTTTTTTCCAGAAAAAATTCTTAATAGAATTTTAAAAATTCCTAACAGAATTTCATAACAGAAATTCTTAACAGAATTTTTCTTAACAGAAATTCTTAACAGAATTTTTTCTCCAGAAAACTTCTTAACAGAATTTCCTACCCGAAACTCTTACAGAATTCTCTTAGGTGGATTCGAGGCTTTATCCAGAGGCTACAGCAGGGACCTAGAGGAGGAATTGGTTATGGCCTCCTGATGGGCTTGGGCTTCCTGTGTTCTCCCTGAACACCCAACTCAAGTCCATCAATAATAACTCATACCACTAAAGAGTTATTATTGAACTACCGCACCAATCTCATATTATAATATGGGCTCCTTCTTACCATGAGTGCATTAATCTCCCTGTGTTTAAGATATCGTATGTCCGTCAATTAATTGAATTACTGACAACTCAATTAATTAACTTCTGAGTCCAAGAGTAGTACCACTCAACCTTATTATCATGCGGAACTAAGTCCACCTGCAGGGTTTACATGATAATCCTTATGAGCTCCTCAAGGGGACATCATCAACCTAGATTATAGGACACAGTTTCCTTCTATAATCAACAACACACCATATACATAGCATTATCTCCCAACTCATCGGGCCTCTTGATTTAACGAGATAAATCTCACCCTTTGATGAATCAAAGAAATACATACTAAGTATATGTGCTTGTTATTATATCGGGATTAAGAGCATGCACATCCATGATAACTGAGGTCTAGTTCGATTATATAGTCAGTATAAATCGAACGACCTCAAACGGTCCTGCTCAATACACACAAAGTGTACTAGTGTAATTTAATAGTCAAGATAAACTAATACCAATTACACTACAACCACTCCAATGGTTTGTCCCTATCCATCTGGGTTGTGAGCTACTATTTATAATTTATAAGGAACTGATAACATGATCTTCTGTGTGTGACACCACACACCATGTTATCTACAATATAAATTAAGTGGACAACTGCATTATATAAAATGCAGACATTTGACCAATGTGATTCTTATTTCATATTATTTCAAAATAGATGTTTATACAAAAAGCTAGGCTTTTAGTATACATCCCAACATTGAATGGTGACGCTGTGAGCTGGAAGAGTTTGAAGCAGGACACAGTTGCTGATTCTACAACAGAGGTCGAGTATATTACTGCATCAGAGGCAGCAAAGGAGGCTGTTTAGATCCGCAAGTTCATTACTGAGTATGGGGTGGTTCCTAGCATAGCAGATCCTATAGAGCTCTATTGTGACAATAATGGAGCGATTGCGCAGGCTAAGGTGTTAGATCGGTTGGTTCGCTAGAGGGGGTGAATAGCATTTTTCGAATCTTCTTCGATTGTTTCTCTGCAAGAGTGTTAGCGGAAGCAAAATATAATAGAGAAAACAATAGATCAACGCTAACATGGTTCGTTTACTTGGTATCCACCTCCGCAGAGGTGACTAATCCAAGGATCCACACGCACGCACACACCCGCTGCACTATGAATCGTCTCCTTCTCGAAAACCTCGAAGGCGGAGAAACCTTTACAACCTTTTGGTTCTCCTCAAAATGATGTGAAATAATGTTTAGGAGGAGAGGAAGAAAGCAAAGAATCAGAGAACAACAAGTTCTCAAAAGAAGCACTGAAAAATAAAAGAATGGCAGAAATCTTGCAAAAACTTGCTTAGACTTTAGTTGATCTCGAGCAGACTTCTTTTATAATTCTACGACATCAGTCGACTGCTGGCAGTGCCAGTCGACTGATGGCTTCAATCGACAACAATATCTTGCATTAAAGCGCATTAAATGCTTGCCATCTTTTTTCAACGTTCAAATATCAGTCGACTGATCCAAGACTAGTCGACTGACATTAGTCTGTAGGGTCTAAAGAATGTCCACATCCCCACAATGACATGATATTGTCCACTTTGGGCCTAAGCCCTCATGGTTTTGTTCTTGGGCTCTCCCTAAAAGGCCTCATGCCAATGGAGACACTTTTCCATCCTTTTAAACCCATGATCTTTCCCATGTGTTTTAGATGTGGGACTATGTTTGCACCCTTGCAACCCAACAATCCCCCCCTCAAACAAAGGACCACTGGAAGCTCCGCTACCATTTCTTATGGTCCGGCTGCCATTTCTCATGGTCTGGCTGTCATGTCCCTCATGGTCCGGCTGCCATGTCCCTCATGGTCCGAGCCTCCCCTACTTCCTTTGTTTTCCCCGAGGGTCCCCACATGGTTAGATCTGGATCATGCCTCATCCGGCAGTTAGTCCGGTGAAGAGCGGCCTCGCTCTGATACCAATTGTAGGGTCTAAAGAATGTCCACATCTCCACAATAACATGATATTGTCCACTTTGGGCCTAAGTCCTCATGGTTTTGTTCTTGGGCACTCCCCAAATGGCCTCATGCCAATGGAGATACTTTTCCATCCTTTTAAACTCATGATCTTTCCCATGTGTTTTAGATGTGGGACTATATTTGCACCCTTGCAACCCAACACAATCGACTGCTGGCAGGGCCAATCGACTGCCCAGTCGACTCCTGTCTTCCTCTGGCTCGACTGATTTTTCTGTGTGCGTCTGATTTATGAGTAGTCGACTGCTGGCAGGGCCAGTCTACTGGTAAAGCTGAAAAATCCCATTTCAGCTTCTCTTGACCTAGACCTCGGCCTTCAAACACCTCCTATAGCCTCGTGCCTCCCTTGGATGCTCCATCATCCTCGCACTAGCTTGAGATGCTTCCATCAGCTTCGTCATGTTAAGTCTTTGCCAAGACCAACCTTGGACTTCTCCTTGTCAAGACTACCCACTTGGACTTTTCTTTTGCCAAGACTACCCACTTGGACTTTTCCTTTTCCCACTTGGACTTTTCCTTTGCCAAGACTTCCCACTTGGACTTTTCCTTTGCCAAGACTTCCCACTTAGACTTTTCTTTGCCAAGACTTCCCACATGAACTTTTCTTTTGCCAAGACTACCCACTTGGACTTTTCTTTTGCCAAGACTACCCACTTGGACTTTTCCTTTGCCAAGACTTCCCACTTGGACTTTTCCTTGCCAAGTCTTCAACCTGGACTTTTCTGCAAACTTGCATTAAACATGTTAGATCACAAGTATTGCCTAACTTTAAACATGGTTTAGTCAAACATTGAAACTCAATGCACTTGGGGCAAAGATTGTACCAACATAAGAAACCTCGCTCACACCAGCGGACCAAACACATACTACGACGCTTCCATCTCATTCGAGAGATCATCGATAGAGGAGATGTGAAGATTAGCAGAGTACCCACAGAGGCTAACATTGCAGATCCCTTGACCAAGACTTTGGCACAGAGAAAGCATGATGGTCACACTAGGTCATTGGGTATTAGATACTACAGTGATTGACACTAATGCTAGTGGGAGATTATTAGTAAGAGCCCTAGATCCAATTATGTGATGATTGTTATATAAAATCATTGTATCATATTTCTATATATTAATAAAAGCATTTCTTTATGGTTATTATACTTACTTGTATTGGCGCCAAATAACTAAATATAATAGTGTTCTTGAGTAGAGAGTTTATATCTATATCAATCGATTGAGTGAATCAATAGTGAGATGATATAGAGAACACTACTCTTAATGATTCCTAGTCAAGTATTAATATTCAGGGACAATGTTAATACGATGAGACTAGCATGTAGGTTAACTCGATGACTTGATCTCACAAGTCATGGATATGAGATATCAAGTTGACACATGGGTATGCATTGGAGAATGTATACTGAATGACCCGCCATGAGAAAGTATCATGGATCATTATATGAGTGTCATATACTTTCTCATATGACTATTAGTATGACTATTAGTCCTTGGACCTGAAGTCACCATGGTTCCCTACATAAGGAGTTGCATACTTTAGATTCGTCAAATGTCACTCGTAAATGGTTGGACTATAAATGCTATTACTGGTATGTAACAAATTATGTGGAGGGATGTAAGTGATGTAGATGGGATCTATCCCTCCTATATGACGGGAGTGATATCATGGTTCTTGATAGAGTGAAACCACTAAGTGCATGACCATGCCCAAATGAGTCAATATGAGATATTGAGCTCATTTGATTAGAGTGAGTCTACTTGGAGTTCAAGACATAGATTGATTAGAGGATGACATGGTCTATGCCTCAATTGATCAATCTTGATATCAAGGATAGAAGGACATGGTCACCTATTGTGAGAGTCATAATTAGTAGTCACTATGGTGATGTTGGATCTCAACATTCTTGTAACTTGGGTAGCAATGATGTGTTCACTACAACAAAAACAGTCATAGACATCGGTGGAAAACCGATGTCTATGAGAAAATCGACTGATGTCTATGAAGGCGTTGTAAAAGGTCTGACATTTTAGACATCGGTTTGTAACCGATGTAATACAACTCAACGACATCGGTTTGTAACCGATGTAAAATCGATGTAAAACCGATGTAATATCACTCAACGACATCGGTTTTGCAACGGTGTAAAATCGATGTAATATATGTTTAACATCAAACGGTTTTCGACCGATTTTTGCAACGGTGTAACGGTTTTGTTTAACGACAACGATTTTCGTAATATCACAACGACATCGGTTTTGCAACGGTGTAAAACCGATGTAATATATGTTTAACATCAATTTTAACAACGATTTTCGACCGATGTAATATCACAACGACATCGGTTTTGCAACGGTGTAAAACCGATGTAATATATGTTTAACATCAATTTTAACAACGATTTTTGACCGATGTAATATCATTCAACGACATCGGTTTCGCAACGGTGTAAAACCGATGTAATATATGTTTAACATCAATTTTAACAACGGTTTTCCACCGATGTAATATCACTTAACGACAACGCTTCCAAACCGATGTCATTGAATTTAAAACTGTTGTAATAACACTTATTTTTTTTATGTTGTTTGTAAATTATGATCGAGCAAGATGACAAAATTATCATAATATTATAAATTCATCAAACAAATCACAAATACAAAAGCACCGATATATTTAATCACCTCAATATTTACAAATAATCAAAAGTAACTAACAAAAATTATTCTTCTTGCAACTTCTACAGATACAAATCCAAAAGGGAAAAGTACTTCTACAGATACAAATCCAAAAGGGAAAAGTAAACAAAATCTCCATCTAGAGGTGTAGGGAAATGATTGGAATCTAGGTCGTCTACGACTACCAAGCCTGCAGCTCCCTTCAGAATGCGCCTAGCGGTATCCTGCACACAAGAAAAGTTAAGAATATATAAGAGGCAGGAATCCATTACAAGCACATAAGCTAAGGTAGCGGATTCCACCTTTTGTATAAGTGAATAGGCTTCGAAATCGAAAGAGCTTTCAGCTTTTGCTCCAGCCTCTGCAACTGCAGTGAACCTTGGCGAGTGCAGCCATGTAGTCATTTGATCTGAGCAGAGGAATAAGATAGCCTAACAGGATCACAGAGGATACACTGGTTTGGATCTTTCAAAAACCGATTGTGTTTCAGAGCAAGATTAGTATTGCTTGTAATTGCAAATCCATCCTGATCCACAGTTAATTAAAAGCATATCACATAGAAGACTGGAAGTCAGGAAAGATGGAGCTGAAAAATCAATCATAGACTATGCTGCAAAAGATGATTGAGCAAGCCAGTTAAATTCTAGGCAAACCTTTTCTGGATCTCCACCATCTTTGAACATATCATATGCTTTCCGCATTACAGGCCGTGGATCTCGACCTACCTGCAAAATTGTCACTGAACAAACTCAAAATGAAGCTAAAACAGTATCAAACTGATAGATATTTGTAGAAGCTTATATTTGCAGATAAGAACATCTTGAAGAGACAATTGCGGTAAGACTTCTGAAAATGGTTATTCCAGGAACTAAAGCTTTAGCTGGTTATCATACATTAAGAATCTGATCCTTTTTACTGAGTTCAAGATTACTGTGATTCCAGTGGATGAAACCTGAGAATTGAATTGAATTGATACAGTGAAGCTTTACACTTGCCTCTAAATCTGATAATGAGGACACAGTATGTCCAAGGTAGATGGAACAGTACATGTTGGCTCACAGGATACATCGATCTGGAATTAGATTTAGAAGAAAATATAAAGAAGGTCTAGTTTCCAAGTTCCAAATAATACAATTTCTCTAGAACAATGTGGACAATTTAGCTGGGACAGAAATGCAATTCATAGTCAACTAAATAGATAGCTAAAATCAAGAGGAAAAAAGACTGCAGCAATAATGAAACCAGTGATCTGCAAAGTTGGATAGTTTGTCAACTTCCAATAAATGTTAGAGAAACTATGAAAAACTGTAATGAGAAAAAGTATTTCAGCCACAAAGAAGAAAAGTGCATGCATCAGTTTTAACATGTTTGGACTAGAATCAAGCATTGCATGTGAAGAATCCACACTAATAGTCTCACTATACAAGTTAGGAATGATATGTAAACCCGATTGTGGATCCCAAGCGAGGGCAATGCATAAATGGAAGCATAGATGAGCTTGTAGAAACATACTTGAACTGTATTGTTAGCCAGATCCAGCATCCATAAACCAATCACAAAAACAGCAGCTGCTCTCCATCGTCCT
>NW_027429405.1:0-2164 GCF_044706935.1 Curcuma longa | reverse complement strand
GATGAACCAGGAGCTCTATGGGTTCTGCTAAAAGAACCCATACCTAATATTCTTCCACTAGTTTTGGCTCCCCCAGTAGCCTCCAGCCATAGACTCAGATCATTACCCACTGAAGGCTCAGATTCGGCATTTTCAGAGCTAGAAGCTGAGGAGACTCAGCTTTGCCGCCTCGAGCTCAACATATCGATCCTTTATTATTTAAAAAATATTAATATGTTGTAATATTTGAGAATTTAATTAAATATAAAAATAATCAAATAACATATCAACCTTCATTGCTTTGGCTCAGTTCTCCGCTCCAGCTCTTATCTTTCTTCTGAAATGTGCGAGTAAAAGTATCTATAAAGCCTGGCTCTCGCCCCATTTCCATAGCCTAAAAAAGAATTGTTAAGAATAATAAAATAAATCGAAATAACTTAAAATTGAAAATGTAAAAAATTTTACCAATCTACGCGAATGCTCATCAATATTTATAGAACCGCCAGCATATGTCGCAGATAAATCCCCAGAATTATGAGATTGATTCTGCTTATTCTGATTACTTTTTTTTTTACTATCTTCAGTTGCCCAGTGCTGACAGATCAAATCCTAATTCTCGTTGTGGCGGATGTGTGTTTTCCCCCTTGTTTTGGCGTGGTAAAGCATACCGCGAATGTGATCACTACATTTTTTGTTAAATATTCTTTTAATTTCAACTTCGTGAATGGGATCCCAAGTAAACAATCGCTGAAAAAAATCAATAATTTATTATATATTCTCGCAATAATATCAAATAATTATGAAGCTCCACCACAACGCTTTTATGGGATCAGGGGTACTTGTATAGGTAAGTGTATCCCCTCGCCAATGGTTATTCACGATTCGATTAATATCGTGAACCACCCGTACAAAGTCAGAAAAACTATAATATAATACAATGGCAAATGATGTTAATAATTGGAAAAAATATAACTGACAATAATTAATAATTTAAACAACTTACGAATCGCCAAGAGGGGAGATAAACGATCGTGCATCAGGGGTTTCGGCAGATGAGGCTCTGGTAGAAGGTCCCTTCATGGCTACTGGTGAATGGGATACCGGAGTCTGAGATGGTCCTGGCTCCTCCTGCCTGGAAGACGGTCCTACATCCGAAGGAGTGGGGGCCCTATGTCCAGAACTCGATCTGCCTCGGCCACGTCTAAACTGTAAAAAAAATATTTTGAAAAATTAAACATACATTAATTGCATAATGAATATAAAAAAAACTTACCATTATGCTATTGTTTCAGCAATCTTCCCAATCAGCACACCATAAATTAAGTCACCTGTAATATCTATAGGAAACAAATACATATTAAAAAAGCCAGTTTGCATATTATGAAAGCAGTTAAATTGATATATACACCAACATTCCTATATTTATATATTTCAAAAGAAGCAATCATAGTTTTTTAAATTTAACAATTGACTTATTGATCACACCAACATTCGTCTATATTTATATATTTCAAAAGAAGCAAGTCTACGGGTATCACTATTCTGTTTCGTAGTATAGGAATATGATATTCCTAGGTCTGAAATGCATTAACAACTTCGTCTTGTTGATATGCATTCTCTTGCCAACGTTCTTCAATTTTTGACCTTGCTTTTGTTTTACTTGACGGATCAGAGCCTTACAGTTTACTTTCCTTACATTCATTCATACTAATAAACACATACGAAAAATCCCGAAATTTTCTTTGCGGAATAACATGAATTATCTATTGATTAAAACGGGAGTTCATATATGATAATAAAACATTGTATGCATGCATAGTCTAGAAATAATCAAACGGTAATAACTCACACAATCAACATGCAAATATTAAAATTTCACATTCAGTCTGTCACGGCACTACCACACACATCTTGTATCTGCCTTGTCCTGCTGCCCCCCCCCTTGCTTAATGACTTCGATATGGCTCTGCAACATAAGAAGGACACTATAAGTACAAAGCTTAGTAAGCTCCTTTCCTACTCACCAAAACCAATCGTCGATTCATGTATAACATTTGCATCATATGAAATCATATAAGCATAAAAGCACATTAACACATTAGCATTTAGCATCTCGACATTTCCTACTCTCAGCATTGAAATCATATGCACATTGATACTGAAATGTCTTTGAAAGTTTATTATC
>NW_027429404.1:0-2850 GCF_044706935.1 Curcuma longa | reverse complement strand
CCCTGTAACAATTGACTTTCCCTGAATACATACACATAAAAGAAATCCATAACAGGCTATGTATATATATATATATGACAAAAATGAAAGAACAAGTAACAATCATGTCATACATCCACCTAAAGTGATCCACACGACCACTAATAGCATCACCAAGTCCAGTACATCAACCACACAAGCATATCAATCCATCAAACATACGAATAACAACCCGAAGGGGAAACAAATCTCGAATCATCGAAAAATTCCATACTCAAATGGAAAACACTATCAAAAGTCCAATAAGACCAAATATATTGATACTGTAAAGTTAATAAACCAAAACACCAGGTTCGGGACTAGCAGTGCAGCTCTCCAGACGGCATCAACCTGAAACAGACATACAGGTAAACGGGGTGAGTTCCAAAAGAAACTCAGCGGGTATCTAGCAGATATGTGTATAAAAGCTATCAACAGTAATATCATGCTGTACAGTCTACTGAAAGGTAAATAGATATGAAAACTGAACAACAGTAGATCTGTACATACCAGAGTCTGATAATCAAGTGATAAGGTAAAAGTAGTCCCAATATCAATACATAGGTCTCCTGTATATGCATGTCATCCAAGTGCATCAAACAAGTGCAACAATCACAATCAAATGCAATAGTGCAGTATGCACATGGTGCAATGCATGTCTTGGTCACCCCTGACGCCAGTCAGATCAGTCACCCCTCTAGCGGTGAGGTCGCGTGGGAACTAAAGCCCGTCTGAGTACTCATCCACAGTGGTGAAGTCGAGTGGGTAGGGCTGTGACCTCTGTGCACTCTGCCGTCACCGCTCCTGCGTGACCGAGTGGACAGGATGTCCTCAAGATGTACACCTATCCTGGTAACCCAAATCATAAGTGGGCGAGCAAGCTCTCATCTCCTGGTCACCATGACAGAGGAGGGATCCCTGTATGCTACCACGCTATGAAACCACTATCCTGGGTGGCCTAGCGGAGCTCCTATCAGGGCAAGTATGCACCAACCTAAAGGTTCCACTACCCCATGAGTGGAGTGTGTGTGTAAATCATATACGAGCGATGGGCTCAAACTGTGCTACCACTATAATAGGAGCGACTCGACTAAAATAGGAGCAGGAGCCGATGAACACAAGACATGCAATTACACACACCCTTTGGTTGGTAGCCCGCATGTAACTGACGCCGGACTCAACAACAATGGAATCCCGCACGTCAATATGCAATATATGCAAGCATGATGTATGACACTAGTCCATGCATCATGTATCCCACTACATATCCAAATAATATGGTTCATGCACCACCTATCCAACTACAGATCCATATCATATGCTCCAAAAATCAGAATGCTATAAGGTCTCCTATCTAGCATATATACTGGTAATAGCATATGAACAGGTAGAAGGTGATGTCAAAATCAATAAAGATCGATTAACCATAAACTGTCAAAAGTATCGGATGATATCCGGAGAAAGAAATAACTGATAATCAGAATATAAGCATGTGTAACTGATAACAAAAAATCAGATCCAAGCAGCATGTATAATCAATATGAGCAGAAACATAATTACTGATATCTAGCAATTTACACATATCTGTAAGACCTATCTATAAAGGATAAGTCAAGGTACCCGCCTTCCGATTGGTTGCGAGTAATCGTAAAGGATCCGAATCTAATAACGTCCGCAACCAATCAACTCAAATCAAAGTCCTGAAATAAGGAATTTTCACAACCTCACTGAACCGAAATCCTCCACCACAAGATTCCTAATTAATTCATACCATCAAATTGAATTCAACAAGAACCTCACCTTTGATTGGGGTTAAATGCTCTAGGTTTCCAAATCAAGATCCGATCAGTTCTATTTTCTCTTCCTTCACAGCCGAAACCCACAGATTGGATTCCAACAATCAAGCTGTGAATCCCATCAAAATCAGAAATCAACATTCTAGATCCAAAACAACAAAGAAATCCAATTTCAGAAAACCTCACCTCAGTTCTTTCTTTGCTTCAAGCTCACCGCCGACACCACTCTAGGATTCAAGCTTCCAAATCCAAGATCTGAAGTCATGAACCCTAAATCTCAGTTTAAACCAAGCTCAAACACAAATCTAGGTTAGATTCTTACCTTCCTCTTCCTCTTTCTTTTCCCTTGCAACCGAAGCTTCTCAAGCACCGATCGGGCAACCCACCTTACCGAACTGTGGGAATGAAACCATCAAGATCCAAGCAAATGGAAAGCCATCCAACTCAAGAACTGAACAACAGAACCCTAGCTTGCTTCTCCCTTACCTCTCGGCATCGGCATCCTCTTCCTCTTTGATTCATCGTCACCGATCTGCTCCTTACGCCGCTGCAAGCGTCGCAAGCCTCACGAAATCCAAGTCGTGATGCGAGATCAGACCACCACCAATCCTCCCTCTAAAGCTCCGGTCGCCGGCTCCTCTTCAAGTCCGGCATTGGCGTCGGGCAGCTGCTTCAGACGGCGTCGGCAGAGAAACAAGCAGGACGCATGTCGCGATCGGGAGAGACGGAGAACCCACTGTAGCTTTCTTAGGGTATGGGTTTAGCTTAACGGGTTTAGATCCAATAACCCATTACTTCTTTAACCCAACTCAAGCTTGAGTCCAACCCAACTAACCTCAAGTCCAACTGACTCAGCTGAATCCAAACCGAACCCCCATCTAACCTGAACCGGTACTGTAACAAACCAGTTTTGACTTTGGTTCGCTTGGTTCAGGGGTCAAACGACCTCCGATTTGGTCCAAACAAGTTTCGTTTGGTTCGTTTTCGCGAGACGAATCTTTTCGTATCCATGGCAAAAAATTTTTGGTATCTTACA
>NW_027429403.1:0-2622 GCF_044706935.1 Curcuma longa | reverse complement strand
GGTGAAGTACCGGAAATGGGGTGCTAAGTACCAAAATTGGGTCGAAAAGTACCGAAAAGGGCTGATTACCCACCTTGATGCGTTGAGTACCGAAATTGGTCCTTTAAGTACCGAAAATGGGGTGCTAAAGTACCGAAAATGGTGGGTGAAGTACCGGAAATGGGGTGCTAAGTACCAAAATTGGGTGGAAAAGTACCGAAAAGGACTGATTACCCACCTTGATGCGTTGAGTACCGAAATTGGTCCTTTAAGTACCGAAAATGGAGTACTGAAGTACCGAAAATGGTGGGTGAAGTACCGGAAATGGGGTGCTAAGTACCAAAATTGGGTCAAAAAAGTACCGAAAAGGGCTGATTACCCACCTTGATGCGTTGAGTACCGAAATTGGTCCTTTAAGTACCGAAAATGGGGTGCTAAGTACCGAAAATGATGGGTGAAGTACCGGAAATGGGGTGCTAAGTACCAAAATTGGGTGGAAAAGTATCGAAAAGGGCTGATTACCCACCTTGATGCGTTGAGTACCGAAATTGGTCCTTTAAGTACCGAAAATGGAGTACTAAGTACCGAAAATGGTGGGTGAAGTACCGGAAATGGGGTGCTAAGTACCAAAATTGGGTTAGGAAAAGTATCGCGCGAAAATGGCTGATTACCCACCTTGATGCGTTGAGTACTCGAAATTGGTCCTTTAAGTACCGAAAATGGGCTGAAACTCCAGTCGAGTCAAAAACATGGTGGGTGAAGTACCGGAAATGGGGTGCTAAGTACTGGAATTTTCAATTCAGTCGAGTCACTTACGATCTGTATTGAAGATTTTGTATACCAGTCGACTGTACTGAAAGGTCAGTCGACCCAAAAACATTCTATGCCGAAAGTTCAACAAATAGCAAAAAGTCAGTATCCAACTGAATTGACTGAATACATTCTCCCCCTAAAATCATGCATATATCAACAACCAACAAATATCCACTCAATAACTGACAGCGGAAAGGTATCAAGACAATCATGCATAGAAACAATCACAAACAAATAACATAATAGGCATCGAAATATCCATAAAAGAACTAAAATATCCATACACAACCTGAATGAACCATACACCAACCACAAACAAAAGTCATAGACGGACACAAAGAGCAACATAACATCAAAGTAGTAGCAAATGTCAAAAAGCAGTCCAAAAAGAACGACAACACTGACAATCAATCAACATCCATCGGTGGCGGAACAGCATCAGTGGAAGGCTCTGAAGCAGAGGCCGGCGGTGGATGAGGACCGAGCATCCATCTCTCAACCAGAGAGGTCAAACGGTCAAAACCACTGACCACCTCCTGACGCAGCTCGCCAAAACGAGTATCCATGGCAGCGAAGCCGCTAGTCATCTCCTGGCGCAGCTCCTCAATGCGTGTGTCCACGGACTCAAAAGATTTGCTGAGATACTCGTCCACGTCCTCGTCATCAGGCTCCTCATCAGCAGGTATACCCGGGGCCTCCGCTGCAGCTGCATCTCCCCCATCGCCCTCGGCGGCCTCGGCTGCCTCAGCTGCTTCAACCGCCATAGCACCAAGCTCGTCTAGATGGAAGTCGTGCCCCGGCGCCCACTCCATACGTCGATAAGCTTTCTGCATCCCGGCGAGGGAGAAGTTCTTCAAACCAATACGATCGTAATCTGTGAGTGGCTTGATGTTGGCCCGTTCCCTGTCAACAACAATACCCATGGATGCAAGCCAGGCAGTGATAAGGTGGGTGAAAGGCATGTGGATCTTCTTCTGAACGGGGATCGTGAAATGAATGATGCAATGGAACATCTGAAGGGCAATGTCAATCTCTAACCGTTGGCGAAGAGCATACATGAGAAAGAGATGACTGGTCCTCACATACGCCTGACCACGAGTGACCAAGGGAAGCAGACAACCAACGATAACCTTATAAAGAATATTGTCCGCGGCTGACAGACCCTGGGCAGAAAACAATTTCATACGCAAAGGTCGGGGGCGATGGAAGAAGTGGGTGAACATGCCGTCGACAGTGAGGTCATCAAAAGGGGCATGTAAAGGCTCGTCGAGGTGGGGGAAACACACAAAGTTGTTGTTGGCCGGACGACATCCTAAGAAGGTACGCCAAATGGTGGGAGAAAAATCCAGGTCCTTCTTGGCAACTCGAGTCCGATACAACAGGGGATCCTCACTCACACAATGAAGATGTTCATAAAACTCCGCCACTAGATCTAAGTTGATTGAAGTGGAGCAGAAAACAATGGTGGCAAGTTGATAATGGGCAATAATCGCCATAATGTCAGAACAATACTCGCGAAAGAAACGATCATGCAGATAACGAGCAGGGATGATCTTAAAAGTGGAATGACACCCAGCTTGCCCCTTCCCCTTGGAAGAACCCTCACCACTCTCAACCCTTTTAGTTTTCTTCCTATATGATCATGTATATGAAAGTAATGGAATGCAATGCATGCAAGGAAAACATAAGTTAGCAACGGAAATTTGACAAAGTGTAAACACAAGTTAGCAAAGGAGATATTACTTTGGTGCCATTAGAACGGGAGTTGGAGCTGTGCAGTTAGGGAAGACAGCACCAAGGAAGAACCACCGGAGAATCACCGGAGACGGA
>NW_027429402.1:0-1231 GCF_044706935.1 Curcuma longa | reverse complement strand
TCCTAGTATGGCTAAGGAAGAAGACTTGGCAGAGTCAACGTGCACCAGGCAGAGATCTGGACTTGGGTCAGGAGGACCAAGTTGCAGAAGGCTGGACTTAGTCAGGAGGACAAGTTGCAACAGAAGAGTGGACTGATCAGGAGGATCAGTTGCATTCAAAGTCCTGGGGGGCAACGACAGAGCCAAGCAAAAGTCCAACGGGTCAGGAGGACTTGGTTGGCATCAGGTAAATTCTCCCGAGGGGAGTGGGTGAGGACGCGTTCCTACGAGGAACAATAGGCGCCGGTCTAACCCAGGATCTCACCGGAGGTCCGAAGTTAAGACTCGGAGTTGGTTCGGTGAACCGACTCAATACTTTTCATGTTATATGTTGAGCTAACTTTTGTGCAGGAAGAAAACTTTGATAAATGCTAAAATCCGGCCCAAAAATTGATTTTCGGGTCTGGAGTCGACTCAGAGTGGTTCTGGAGTCGACTCCAGCTGAGTCAGCCAAAGTCCGGAGTCAGCGCGTCGAGTTTTCTGCCAAATCGGACTGGAGTCGACTCAGAAGGGACTTTGAGTCGACTCAGGGTCAAAATTGATCGCCGCTGCCGCCACCGGGACTGGAGTCGACCCAGAATGCGATTTGAGTCGACTCAGAGGGGATAAGCGAAGAAGAAGATCAAGTTTTATCTGCCACGTCTGCTGGAGTCGACCCAGATGGCGATCTGAGTCGACTCAGGCCTAGTATAAAAGAAGGCCGCGAGCAGCCCTCGAGACAATCACTTCCAACGCCATTTTCGCTCATTCTCGTGACTCCAAAGCGCTCCAAACTCGACGTCGGTGTTGTGCCTTCATCAAGCCATCCTTCCTTCACACCGAGGCGACGAATTCGGCTTCCGGGGAGCGAACGCAAGTGCAAAAAATTCGGTAACCAAAAACTTATATTTAAATTCTATAAATCTGTACTCAAGTTTTTGTATCGAGATTTCTTCGAAACACTTGCTGCCGTAAAGGGGCAAGTGCATTAGTGGATTGCCCAAAGTAAACGGTCGAAGACCGTGGGCCTTGGAGTAGCAGTGTTGCGCTGTGAACCAAGTAAAAACAAACGTGTCCTTTACTTTCTGCACTTAAATCTCTGTTTCTTGCAAATTGTTTTTCGCTTCCGCTTCCGCACTCGAGATTTATCGAAAAATCGAAAAGCGTGCAAACACGCTATTCACCCCCCCTCTAGCGTGTTTTCGATCCTACA
>NW_027429401.1:0-2493 GCF_044706935.1 Curcuma longa | reverse complement strand
AACGCCCGCCCTTACCAGAGCCTTTGACGGACGCTACAGTTTATACATTCATACATACATGCTACTATCATATACGAAAATTTAAAACTTGCAGCGGAAAATAAACATTGTCACAAAACATAGGTTCGTATACAATAATTAGAACTTAGTAGCATGGTAAGTCTAGATAATAAAGTCTAGTCAGGGAATCATTATAACATGATAGTTTTAAACAACTACAACTAACAGGCAGATATAAAATATTTGCATGGCCAGGACTTTGTCAAGTCACCACCACACACATCTTATCAGCCCTATCCCGCTGCCTCCTCTTGCTCAGTACCTGTTAATGGAATCTGCAATATAAGGAAGAAATCTATAAGCACAAAGCTTAGTAAGTTCCTTTCCTACTCACAAAATCCGAATGTCATTAAAATCATATCATTTCTGGCATACAACATAAAAGCACATTAACATTTCATAACATATACATTCAACATGTTAACCTTGCTGTTTCAAAATATACTAACTTATTAGATAAACATAATCAACATCTTTGGGGTCCCCTGGCTTGTACCCATTCATTTCTCGCGCGCATTTCCTTCAAGTAAGTACGAGGTAGCTAGTCTCGACCTACCTGCATACTAGGTCTTCTCTAATGTCCTTCAACCTAGGGGCGTTCTTAAGGAGCCCATCCCTTGGATCCTTTTCAGGTTCCGGTACAAGCCTTTCATTAAAGTAAAATAACTTATACTTTCTTTTCATTTTCACATGAATGTTCCTTTTCATTTTTCTTTCATAACATGGTGAACATTCATATTTCATTGCATACATTTGGCATAAAGTATAACATAACATAACCCTATGGCTAATATCATTGAACCCTAAATCTGACCCTAACCTTTCTTTAGGGTAGTCAACTTCGTTGGTTACGTTATAGTTTCAATTAACTTGGCCGAATGAGGATTCGGCTGAGGCTAGGGCCGAATGAGGATTCGGCTAGGTGAAGGCCGAATGGGTATTCGGCCGGTGATGGCCGAATGAGTATTCGGCTAGGTGCAGGCCGAATGGGTATTCGAATGAATGAGTATTCGGCCAGGTGCAGGCCGAATGGGTATTCGGCTAATGAGTATTCGGCTAGGTGCAGGCCGAATGGGTATTCGGCAATCCGAATGAGTATTCGGCCAGGTGCAGGCCGAATGGGTATTCGGCTGGTGATGGCCGAATGAGTATTCGGCTAGGTGAAAGGCCGAATGGGTATTCGGCAATCCGAATGAGTATTCGGCTAGGTGAAGGCAATGGCCGAATGGGTATTCGGCTAGGTGATGGCCGAATGAGTATTCGGCTAGGTGAAAGGCCGAATGGGTATTCGGCTGGTGAAGGCCGAATGAGGTATTCGGCTAGGTGAAGGCCGAATGGGTATTCGGCTAGGTGAGGAATCAAGTTCTTTGGTCATGTTTAGAAATTATTTAAGCCTAACCTAGGTTTAGCCGAACCTGGTAAAACATGTGAGCAGTAAATTTGGCTATCTGAACTCAATGAGACCAAATCAGAGGGGTTAATCGATCAACCGATCGATTACCCATCTCTAATCGATCAAGTGATCGATCATTTGACGTAAATCTTTTCCTCTTTAACCTATTAATCGATCCATTAGTCAATTACCGTTCTTGGTAATCGATCCAGTGATCGATTAAAAACCCTTCTGATCAATTCCCAGAATCGATTGTTGTTCCTCATTTAAACCCAAACTAAACTAAACATGCAGTAACCTATAAACACAGTATCAACGCAGATCATATAGTAGTTTACTGTAAAACCCGTCTGAAACTTTTAAACAGAACATAGAACATGAACAGAATCGTAGTTTCAACAGAACATGTCTTAACCTTTTTGGACAGAACATGAATTCATCGGGTGATAACACATGAACCACAGTCTAAATCTTAAACTATTATACTATAACGATTATATTGCAGGTGAGAAGAAACTTACCTTAGTTCTCGAATTCCTACAGATTATACCAACCGGCGAGCCCTCTTCTTTAATCTCCCTAGTCCTCCCTCCTTGCAACGGAGACTCCTCTACCTTCGGCGCCTTCGGCCAGAGAAGAGAAGGAACAGAGAAGAGAAAGGAAAGGTTGGTTTCGGTGAGGAGAAGAGTTTATAAAGGGAAGGAAATCAGGAGTTATGAATCGTGGGTTTCCATAACTCCCCACCACCCCACATCGTGAACCCACTAAGTGGCTCTTCGTGTGGTTAACTGCCACTTCACAAACCCTTAGCCCTAAGTGACATTTCCCCTATGCCTTTAACAAGAAATAATCACTATTTCCTATGGTTAACTTAAGGCTTGCTATACATTAGGGGTCCAAGGTTCAAATCCTTGCACCTCCACATTTCTTTTTAGCACAACCCACATAAATTTAACCCATTACGAGCAACATTTTTGGCCATTCTTAGACCTGAGTTGGCATTTTATACTAATTCTTTTTGTCATAATTAATCTATCATT
>NW_027429400.1:0-6547 GCF_044706935.1 Curcuma longa | reverse complement strand
TTGTTCTCAAAATCTCTCATCTTGGCACCCCTCTTAGCCTCACTCACTGATGGCTTGGTCTTCCTCGAACCTATCATCTCAGTAGCCCTCTCTGCTTCGCGCGTCAATGGTTTGGCATTCTCGGTATCTATTGTCAAGACCGTCTCGGTCCACTCGCTGAAGACTCAAGATTCTTGCTAAGAGACACCACATGGTGATCACTCACATGTACCTTCCTAGTTCATGAGTTTCATTGGTGAGAGTTGGAGATCATTTGACGCTGGACTTTTGAAGGAATTTCTACACCCTGAATATGGCAGATCCTTGTGCTCACTAATCGACCCTGCTTGTTAAGCCACTCCAAGTCTCAGCCTTGTACCCCTCCTCCCCTTCCATGACCCTACTCTTTTATCCCCCTCTCTCTTCCTAAGCCAATTATAATGACCTCGCCACATGCATACAGGAAAGACCTTTACGTAAAGATACACCGTTCGTTAGAAAAGTTTTTGTTAAAGTTGAGTACTTATAGGTTAGTTACATCACAAGAGATAAGGAAATGGGGATTTCATTTAGATAGATAAGGTTGATACATGAAGGTTGATAAAAAAAATCTACATCAAAATGAAAAATCATAATAGTCTGGTCGGCGCTCCTTATCAGTCTGCCTTCTCCAAGGGAGGCAGTGCGTTAGATTTGAGAAGTGTCCTAAGACAATCGCCTTACGATTATACTATTTATTGGATAAATAGCAATTCACTATTTGAGTGCACATTTTCTATATATTTGATTAGATTTTAAACTCAATTACTAAATGTCCATAATATAATTCATAGCATAAGAGAATTTATGATTAGATCACAACTAGTGAACATCTCGACATGTGTAATTATGAATGTATTAAAATTATCTCTAGTCGAGAAATTGAAAAGCACGGACGTCATCGATTTTGTTGAGACTAGCACGCTTTAAACTCCTTGGTTAGCCAAACAGCTGATCTCGTTGGTTGGAGACATTGGATGTTGAGAGTTAAACATGGATGTTGGTTAAAGGTAACCAATTCATTGGAGTGACCTGCCATGAGACTTCATATGATTCTATACATATGTCAATGAAGATCTCAATGCAGCTTAAGTGTAAGTTTCCTTTGACTTGTGGTATTCAAGTCACCTTGGTCATGGAGGCTTATACTTTGATATCTTAAGCAAATATCTCCGAGGAGGTGTGGACCTGAGATGATTGGGTATAAGTCGAAGTACCCGAAGGTGTTTGAATAACCCACAAAGGATTCACCGCTCCTTGAAAAAGGAGACGTATACCCTACGGTCGCTTGTCAAGATTGTTACTAAAAGTCTTTGGCCAAAGCATTACATGTCAAGAATACGATACTCTTGGACACATGTACAAGTAACTTGAATCCACAGGACAAGAAAGCTAGCTTGAGCTAGGTGTGACGTAGTCAGCCTAGTGGGGACTGACACACATAGACCATGTCCTGAATCAAGTGGGTATAAGACGGTGAAAGGAACGAGACACGTTTAATTGGAGCTGCTGAAGGGTTTAGAAATTGTTCTGGAATCAATCATTGATTTTTTGATCAATTGGAGATCATGATGTACTACTAGGTGTCACTCATGATTATTCTGTAATTAATGGTTAATTACGAGACGACCAACATAATCGGGAACCTATTGGGTCACACACACTACAAGTTCTCTAAAGGATTTAAAATGAGTTTGAGAATTGGATTCTCAGAAAAAGAGAAATAAAGTCTGGTTGGACCAGACAAAGGACAAAATGATGGAATTCGTCTTATGAAGACAAATGAACGAAATTGATTTCATTCAAATCAGAGGTCGTTTGGTTATTGAACCAAACGATTCAGTTTTGAACTAAATTGAATTTGGTTTGGTTCATGATGGAAGATATTTTGGCAAAACGGAAGAGATGAGGAGCTTCGTCTTGTGAAGACGAAATGAACAAAACTTATTTGGGTCAAATCGGAGGTCGTTTGGTTATTGAACCAAGTGATTTAGTTTTAAACCAAATTAGATCGTCCGATTTGCTATAGTACCAGTTCGGTTCGGAAGCTTGTGAAGCTTCCAGAAATTGTTTCCATCAACACTAGAAAGGTTCCAACCATTTGTCCTAAATCGACGGTCAAAGGTTGACCACCAAAAACTACATCGAGAATACGATTCTTGGTGATAGTTAGAAAACCCTAAAAATGATCGTGACAAACGTTGTTGCGTGTTTTTCAAAATTAGGTTTTTCTCTCGAATCGATCGTTATCGATCATCGGCTAGTACCGAAGACGATGATGCGACTCGTGGCTTCGAAAGCCATCCAGACGAGAGCTTGGCGTGGATCACCAGTAGAGGCGGAACTTCGACAAGGACTGCTCGATTGATGCCAACTTCGCTCAACGTCATCAATAAGGTACGCGTAGAATATTTACTATTCTATAAAATTTTAATTTTTAGTCATGCCTTGTACTCTGTTATTTCCTGTATTTGCATGTGTGTGTTGTAATAATTACTGTTAATTATTTATTTATTTCCGCTGCATACGTTTGTGAAACGTGTAAACATGCGCATTGCACCGGGACGATCCCAACAGTGGTATCAGAGCCTGATAGTGCAAGGCATACGTGTAAAATAGTTTTACATGTCGTAGTTAGTCATAAATCTAATTAAGAAAATTTTATAATTTAATTTAGAATTTTTAATTATAGAAATTTCCTAATTGGTTAGGAGATTTTGTATTAGAAAATTTATTTCCTAATTAATTAGATTTTCTTAATTAAAAATTTTATTTTCTAAAAGAAAATATTATGATTTAATTTAGAATTTTTAATTATAGAATTTTCTAATTTATTAAAAATTTAAATTAAAAAATTTATTTCTTAATTAATTAGATTTTCTTAATTAAAAATTATATTTTTTAAAATAAAATATGTGATTAGATATGAAAAATTATTTCCTAATCTAATTAAAGAATTTTGATTTGTGAAATTAGATTCTTAATCATATTTTATTAAATAAGATTTACGATGACTATGGCTGAAAATAGTCATAATTAGTTGCATTAATTATGTCATGTCATGTCATTTGTCATGATTAGTTGTATTAATTATGTCATGTCATTTATTGTCATGTCATGTAGATAATTTTGTTATTTGCATGAAAAGAGGATGAGACCTAAAAATTCCTTACAAATAATTAAAGCTAACACCTTCCATTAATATGGTTAGAACTAGAGTTTAATTTCTTGTTTGGGTTGTTGGACTCTCTCCAAGCCCGGCTTGAAATTAAATATGTTCGAACCATCGAGATATGATCTCATGATTAGCGGGCTGACTTTAACTTGAAGCGTTGATTTGTTGGACTCTCTCCAAGGTCAATGTGGATAGAGGTGAAGTTGGGTGTTATACATATGATGTATACGTGTTAATGTGTTAACAACCCGATGTTTATGTGAACATTCAATTAGTTGATAGCATAATGTGATAGTTATATATACGTGATACATAATCGGTATATGATACCTACCATTGTAGCTAAGAATGACTTGTTGGACTCTCTCCAAGGTTGTTCTTATCTATAAGTGGATATCAACCCATTTGGAGAGTACCTACAATCTCCCGAATTCAAAGTAAGGGCTCTTGAATTCGTAAAATAAATGAGATCAATTAATGTATGTAAATTATTTACAAAATCATCTCTTTTATATGCTCGATTGTATTTCTAGATTTAATTGATTACGCATGTTGTCTTTTATTGCGCATAATTTAGGATACCAACAATTTGACTGACCCTAACCTTTAGGACTGGTATAGGAATTTGAGAATTATTCTCAAAATTCTGAAATTGTAAGTTTTATCTTGAGTCCGTAAAAGGAAAGTAGGCATGTGATGCCTCTTCCACTTGAGGTAATTTCGTAATTGAATGTCATACTATTTCTTTAGACACTCGGGTATTGGATACTGAGTGTGACTCTTATATATGTGATAATATATAGGGCCTAAGGAATAGTAAAAGACTTGTCTTAGAGTTGAAAAATTATTACTATATTTTCATTTTAATAAAGAATATCCTTTCTATTTCTTGCTTAAATAGAAAAGGGTTCCATTTGATTTTAGTAACAATTGTTGTTACCTAATTTTGAATGAAATTCTTTATGGGACTGGAATATTAAGTAATAGTATCTACGTGTTAGATATTTCCAACGAGGCATTCAATATCGAAACAAACAACAAGCGTGCTCGAAAAGATAATCAATTAACCTCCTACTCGCGGTATTATCATCTTGACCATATAAGCAAGAAACACATGATCGAACTCCAAAGGGTTGACAGTTTGGAATCATTTGAATTATATTCATTTGATACATGTGAATCATGCTTTAAAGGCAAGATGATTAAATTACCTTTTACCTGAAAGGGTGAACTAGTGGGAGAGTTGCTTGGCCTTATACATACCGATGTGTCTGGTCCAATGTCAACTCAAACACGAGGAGGTTATAACTACTTCATTACCTATTTGAGAGGCTTGAAACTGAACTCTTGTTGGATTTGCTAAACCAAATTAGAATTTATAAATTTATCGAAAACCCATGAGAAATACAAACAAATGTAGTATAGGGGCCTCGAGTCGTATTTTTCCAAGGAATAGTAGACAATTGCTTAAATTTGAGCTTTCGAGTCGTTCTTTTGGGGTTTTCTATAAAAATGGGGGTTTTGGTGATTTTGGAATGAATTATAAATGAAAATCAACAAGTAAGTGAAAATGCTAAAAATGAAACCCTAAAGCCAGCTAAGCCTATCATCAAGACCAAATCTAACTTGCAATGCAATCATGCGATTTAACCATTCATTCCCAATTAGATAGCAATGAAATCCCTACTCAAATTAACCTACCCTAACAAACCAATACAATGAAGGAGGAAAATGGCACGGAATAGTGCTTTGGCACAGAACAGTAACCTAGCACCTAATTAACCTAAGCTCCAAACTGACCTAACTACACTATCATCTAGCATTAACCAAACAAATTACATTCAAAGGGTTTTAACGGATTGAAAATGGGTGGTGCTGATACGGAACAGTAACCCTGAAAATCAGAATTTCAGTAACAATTCGAAGGGATTAAAACCAAGCTAATGAGGCTCAAATCAAAGCAAAATCAAAACTACAATCATTAACCTAATAACCAAATTCACAAAGTTTGATTCTAACATAGATCAGAAATGGAATGTTGAAACTTAACAGTGATCAGAAATCAAAAACACAGAAAATTGAAATCAGAAACTGATAAAATCATCCCTCCTTCCCAATTTCAATTGCATTCTTCACAACTTGGTTGTCAATCAAGCTGGTAAACCGATAATGCAGATTCACTGATCCCTCTGGAGCTTGATGCTGGTCTCCGGAGTGTTTCGCTAGCTGCCAGCACCACGAATTGCCCGAAAAAACCCTCTCCGGCCAAGACAGACACTGTGCAAAGTGTTTTCAGCTGGTAAAAATTGGATTCCGTGGCTTCTCTTGCTCCGATTGAGTTGCTCGTGGCTCCGGTGTGCTACACGCTCCTCAGAGAACCCCTCAGAGGACTCGCGGCGTCGGATGGCGCTGCGGATGGCCAGAAACAAGAAGAAACAGGGGTGTTGGCCGGTGAAGAAACCCTCTTCGCCGCGCCGACTCCAGCTGCTGGGATATACCCAAAGGACCAGATTCGAACTCCTCAGAGACCAAGGAATGCAACAGAAGTGGTTTGGGTGGATGGGAGCTTGCCTACGCGTATGTCGATGAGTAGAGGAACTTCCACGGGGACGATGCACAGTAGCGGCCCACTGTTCATCCGATTAAAAGCTTTGCTTAAATACCACTGATTAATTGATGGATCCCAGCCGTTGATTTCTGATCTGATGGTCTGGACTTGATCTAGGCTTTAGGGCAGTGTAGGGCTTCCAAAAATTTGAAGGATCTTGATCAGATCTTGATTAGGTCATGTCCTCCATGTGGGCTTGATCAATTTGGGCAAATTGACTCGATTTTATCGCGATTGAGCTCGATCTTGATCCGATTTGAACCCTAAAATCAATTAAAACCCAATTAATATAAAAATTACCATTAAATCATGAAAATTATAATCAAGCCTCAGATTATGCAATATACAATAAATATGATCAAATCGATTCATTTAACAATTCATTTTCATGCAAAAACCCAAAATTGAATCGATTAAAAATGCATAAAACCCTAACTCATCAAATGCACTTGAGATAACTATTTACTTGTTAAACAGAGTTTTGACCAAGGTAATCTCTGTGATTCCATACGAGATATGGAATAGTAAAACCTCACTTATCTTACTTGAAGATATGGGGTTGTCCTACTTATGTGAAGAGGATTGTATCAGATAAGTTGGAAGCTAAATCTGATAAATGTCTATTTGTTGGATACCCTAAGGAAACAAAAGGTTACCAATTATATTCTCTCATGGAACAAAAGTTTCTCTTACAAAAAATAGTGGGAGTAGAGTTGAACTTAGTGAAGTTCAAGAGACTCAAATTG
>NW_027429399.1:0-1436 GCF_044706935.1 Curcuma longa | reverse complement strand
TGTAGGATCGAAATACGCGCTAGAGGGGGGTGAATAGCGCGTTGCACGCTTTTCGATTTTCGTAAAACTTCGAACGCTTATAAGAACTAAAATAGAGAACGATGCAGAAACGTAAAGAAGTAAGTAAGCAGGTGACACTTTTGTTTTTACTTGGTTCACAGCGCAACGCTGCTACTCCAAGGCCCACGGTCCTTGACCGTTTACTCTGGGCAATCCACTAAGACACTTGCCCCTTTCCGGCAGCAAGTGTATCGAGAAAATAATACAAAAACCCGATTACAAGATGTGAAATAATTGAAGTACAGGGTTTGCTTTGTTACCGAACTTCTGGCTTTCTCGGTCGCTCCCCGGAAGTAGATTTCGGCGCCTCGGTGTGAAGTTGAGTAGCTTAGAGCAGGTACAGCACCGACGTCGAAAATGCAAGGCTCGGGAGTCGCGAGAACAGAGTTCGGAGGCGTTGGAAGTTGATTGCTCGGCTGCTGGTCGCGGGGTGCTTATATAGCCTTGCTGAGTCGACTCAGATGCAGATCTGGGTCGACTCCAGCTTGCGTGGCAGATAAACCTTTATCGTCTTCGCCCGTTATCCTTCCTGAGTCGACTCCGATTGACTTCTGGGTCGACTCCAGTCGCGGTGGCACCAGCGGCGATAACTTTTGACCCTGAGTCGACTCAAAACCTTACCTGAGTCGACTCCAGGCTGAGTTGGCGGAAAGTCGACGCGCAGACTTCCGGATTCCAGCTGACTCGGCTGGAGTCGACTCCAGAACCCATCTGAGTCGACTCCAGACCCGAAAATTCAACTTTTTGTCCGGAGTTCGCATTCGTCTGACTTTTCCTTCCTGCAAAAGATGTTAGCTAAAAATGATAACATGCAAAGGATTAAGTTGGTTCATCGAACCAACTACGAGTCTTAACTTCGGATCTCCAGTGAGACCCTGGGTTAGACTGACGCCTAATGTTCCTCTTGGGAACGCGTCCTCACCCACTCCCCTCGGGAGAATTTACCTGATTGCCAACTGAGTCCTCCTGACTCGTTGGACTTTGTGCTCGGCTCTGTCTTTGCCCCCCAGGATTTGTGCTGCAACTGATCCTCCTGATCAGCCCAGTCTTCCGCTGCAGCTTGGTCCTCCTGACCAAGCCCAGACTTCTGCTGCAACTTGGTCCTCCTGACCAAGTCCAGACTTTACCTGGTGCACTTTGACTCTGCCAAGACTTCATGCCTAGCAGCACTAGGACTTAACCTGTTTCCTGTAAGCTCAGTTCAACTTGGTTAGCCAAACCACATACTTAACTTGATCCTAGTTCCATAATCAAAACTCTGGTTCGATCTGCTAGTGCTTCCTGCACTAACAATCTCCCCCTTTTTGATTATGGCAACTTAAGGTTTCAAGTTAAGTTATAAATCACAACTTACATTAAGCATTACAATAACATCA
>NW_027429398.1:0-8606 GCF_044706935.1 Curcuma longa | reverse complement strand
CACTGTTATCACAATAAATTGTGATAACTTTGGGCAAACCAGGAATCACCTCTAATCCATTAAGAAATTCTTGAGCCATACAGTTTCTTTTGCTACCTTAGAGGCTGCTACATACTCAGTTTCCATGGTAGAGTCCGAAACGTATTTCTGCTTAACACTCCTCCATGTTATGGCTCCACCTCCTAAAGTAAACACATACCCCGAGGTAAATCTCACGTCATCCCTATCTAATTGGAAGTCAGAATCCGTGTAACCCACAGGAAGTAAATTATCTGTTTGGTAAACCAGCATATAATTTCTAGTCCTTCTCAGGTACTTTAATATATGCTTTATCGTAGTCCAATGTCCCTGTCCTGGGTTACTTTGATAAAGGTACTCCATGCCAAAAAGGTAGAAAACCTTTCTTGGAGTTCTGTATGCTAAACCGAGCTAGGATAGTATCGTAAAATACTAAAGATTTAGGCGTAATTTATAAATAAATTATCCCTAATTTAAAACTTATCCTTAAGTTAACTTAAATGAACCTAAATAAACCCTAATAACCAGCCCAAATTCAAGCTAACCCCTTTAGCCCAATAAATGAACCAATAGCAGCCACATATAGTTAAGTAAAGGATTAATGGATTAAGGCTAATGGCTAAAGGATAATGGTTATTGGATCCAACATTCGCAACCCATTAAGAAACCCATAAAAAACCATAGAATCACGATTTTGTTCTCACGACTCTTCTCGGGTTTCTTCCCAATCTCGCGACGCCGATGCTCCTTCTTCCCCGATGCTCGAGCGTGGTCATCCGAAGGTGGAGTTGAGGACGAGTTGTGCTGCCGGCGATTGGATTTGCTATTGGAGGTTGGAGCTCCGCCGGAAGAAGTTCGAATCGGGCGTGGTGGCAGCTGGCGGCACCCAACCAAGAGAGGGGAAGATGATGGGTAAGTGTTGTTTGAGTTGAGATTTCGCTATTCTAGGGTTCTTGAGCTGAATTTCTATGGAATGTTTCGATTCTTCTTGAATCTTGATTGCTATTTGTTTCCACAGCTCATTGAAGTGAGTGTATTCGATTGGGGTGTGGTTGGATTGCGGCAGCAAAGGGAGAAGAGGGAACTGAAGGAGGATTTAGGGCAAGGCAGTGTTTCTGTTGGCGGAATCTGGATCCGATTAGGTTCTTTGTTTGGTTTGATTCTTGGGAAAAACTCTTGAGACTATTGGATTTACTAGCCAATTGGAGTGGTTTTGTTCTATAGGATTCTATTTTGATTACGAGAAGAATCGGGCTGATCTAGGGCTTTCAAGACTTTGAGATCTTGAGGGAAATTCTTTGAACCCGTATTTGGTAAAATTGCTATGTTATATTATTAGCTTATTACTGTTGATTGGTTCAGTAAGTTTAGAATGTTGATATGTTGATTAGGGATTCTGTTCATGACTATAATAATCAGAAAATTTGTAAAGCTCGATTAGGTTGTTTACTATTGGTTTTGGGTTCTTAGAATTAATCTAATGAAGTTGTATTTGGTTAAGATATTGCCATTACGGTTCGGTTATTGATTCATGATCAATGAATTGGGATTGGTTTATTGAATTAAATGGAACTATTGGACCCTAATGGACCTTAACCTAAGATGAGGTTTGGTTGTTTCTAATGATAGGTTAGGATTGGTATAAAAGGTTAGATCCGATTGGTTAATACAATCAATTGGTTGAGTATGGTTAGGTTAATAAAATAGGGTTAATCTAACCTTAAAAACTAAACTAGGGTTTCTTGGTTATGTCATGATATTTAGGAATACTATTATTGTTTTTGTAGGACTTTGAGAGATTTATGGAGTTCGTTATACTATACGAGGATTTATTCTGGGGGTTCTATTGTTGGACTTGCGATATATCAGGTGGGTAATTTTCTGTATTTAGTCAATACAGATCCTGTCTATATTTCAGTGCATGTGTTCTTTTTCTACTGTTGTTGATTAGTCTTTTGATCACTTTACTATGCCTGGATGTAGAATAGATACTTATCTACTTATGTTTACTTCATGCTTGCCCTTGATATCGTTGATCCTTGATAATCAATGCCGTTGTATCAGTTTTCTTATATCTTTGTGTTTACATTCCCTATTCATATGATACCGTGATCATTGAGAGCTTTATACCTACGCATGTTGTTTAGCATGGTAGATGCAGATTACTGTGATTTGAGCATCTCATCATGATGCATGATAACGATTGTAAATCCCAATGTTGTGGGTTTATCGTTCTGGTAGTTGACCTTTAGTGGCATTACTATATAGGTGGTTATTATACCTTATTTCCATCATAGTGATGGTGGTTGTATGGTAGTGTACGCAGTCGAGTCGATGATTTGGTCTTGACACCGATTAGGGGTGGGTACTCGGAGAGTATATGGAGGATACTCAGGGACGAGTATTAGTAGACATATTTAGCCATAGGATATACGTAGCTATATATGGCTACCTATTGATTGGGTCACCAGATTACTTTATGGTAGGGCTTGAGCTATGGCCATTTGGATGTTGGACACCCTCAGACTCATATATATACATGAGTGCTGGAGCGAGTGTAGGTAGTTGCATCATGCATATGTGCATGATATATATGTACTGGACCACACGTATACTGCATTTTGGTTGTATAGTTGGTTGATTCTTGATTGTTGCATTATGTGTGACATGTCATTCATATGATGCATTACATGAGATCCATGTTAGTTGTTTATTACCTGCAGATATATTATTGATCACATGTTGATTTCTAGTATGTATCTGTTCTCTTGCTATTTAATCTGCACTGTCTTTCTTTATTATCCACTGAGTATTTTTTTGTACTCACTATTTGGACTCTGGGATTTTTCTGTCTTCCCAGATATCAGGTAGAAGCTTACAGTTGATGCCGAGCAGATCCTGCCAGACATACCATCTCACAGTCAAAGATATTTTCTGTGTGTGAGTGTGGATGTGTTGTAGTATGTTTGTGGTACTATGTGTGTAGTTTGTTAACTTTCTGCACTATCAGATTTCTGATTTTGTATCGGTGTTTTTGAAACTATAGCATTCGTGATTTCATAGTTGTACTTGTTATATTTGTCACGACCCGGGAGATAGCCGTCCGAAAAATTTCGGCAGCACCTCCCCAGTATCACTGACAATTCCCTGAATACAAACATGAATATACATCGGCCACATGCGACCGAAAATATGGACTACACGTCCACTCATACTTACACAAGTAACCATAACACAGAAATGAAAAAAATGGCCTACACGGCCACTAACACATCCTAAATTAAAATAGTGCATCTCGAGAAAGCCAAAGAAATCGTATATACGGAAATCCACATGAGATATAAAATCATGCAACGGAAAAACCGCGACAAGAACCATAGTGTATATAATCTGTCTACAACCATATCGAATGTAAAGAATGTTAATACAACCATATCGAACTACTACTAAAATGAATAACTTAATCTACCAATTCGTCTGATGTGAGATGGCACAGCTGGCAGATCCCTGGCATCATTCGTAAGCTCCTACCTAATATCTGGGAAGACAGAAAAATCCCAGGGTCCAAAGGTGAGTACAACTACTCAGTGGGTAATATAGACAGATAGTGCGTGAAGAGATAAAATAAAGATAAGAATTACATACCAAAGCTCAGCAAGATATTATAAATAACTCTGCAGGTAGTAAGCAACTAGAATAGTCTCATGTAATGCACCATATGAATGACATGTCAAACAGAGTGCAACAATCAAGAATCAAACAATAAACAATCAAATGCAGGATCAGTGCGGTCCAATACGTATATATAACATGCACATGATGCGCGTATGCATGATGCAATTGCCCCACTCGCTACAGCACTCGTGCAAGAATCTGAGATTGGGAATGGCCGGCATCGGGGGATCAGTACTCCGCGCCCTACAATCAAGTAGTCCGGTGATCCAGTAGCTATGATAAGCTACGTATCCTATGGTCGATATCTGTCCTCTAATACTCTCCGACTACCACCCCTATCCGGTGTCGGGATCAGATCATCGACTCGGCTGCGTACACTGCCATACAGCTATCGACTGCGTACACTGTCATACAGTCACCATCAATATGATGGAAGTAGGGTATCATAACCACCTATATAATTATACTACTAAAGGCCAACTATAATCACGATAGATCCATATCATTGGGATTTACAATCGTTATCATGCATCATGATGAGATGTTCATTTCATAGTCATTAGCACCTACCAGGCTAATCAATAAACGTAGGTATAAGTCCTAATAAGCTCAGGTATCATAAGAAAAGAGCCGTAACAAATATTGATCGCAATTGTCGTATCAAGGGTGGAAACAAAATCAAGAACAGTAAACCAAGGTCAACGAATATAGGGTCAAGCATGATATGAACATGATTAATAAAAGAAGTATGCAAATAACAAAATAAATAGAGTCAAGGTATAAAAAACTACATATATTGTAAAAGGAATCATGCACTGAAAAAAGAGTAGATCTGTATTGACCAAATACAGAGATTACCCACCTGATTGATGAATCGTCGTAATAAAATCTCCCCGTACCAATCAGGGTCCTGCAAAATAAAGCATCCTCTAAATATCAAGATATAACCAAGAAACCTTAGGTTAACCTAATCACCGATCTAATCCAATCAACTTTTTAACTCTACTGGATCCCTCCTTGAGATCAACTCGAATTAAAACCATCCACCAAAGTTCAACCGGGTTAGAAGGTCCATGAACCGATCAAATCCTAACCAAAACCCTAACAAAATTCTTCCCTAACCTTACTAAATCCACTGAATAGAAAATTTACCTTGCTCTTGATGGCGATGGCACTCAAGACCAGCCGATGTCGATAGCAAGGGTTCCGGCCTTCTCGGGTTATCGGGGAGGAAGACGAACAGGGGAGGTCGGGAGGAAGAAACCACGCAGAGGTGAGGGCTCTGCCTTGCAGAGGGGCAAGCGGTGGGGCTTCTTCTCCACGTGGCGGCTGGTGGCGACAGGAGATGGCGGCAGCAAGGACAGGCGGCGGCTCGGATTGTTGCTGGTCTTCTCCACGCGACGGTGGCCTGTGGTGTCGGCAGCGAAGGGGCAGAGGCACTGACTGTAGCATCCCGGCACGGCAGAGACGTCGTGGCAGGGGCGCTCACGGCAGGGGCGCTCACGGCAGGGGTGCTCGCGGCAGAAGGCGGTGAGCGAAACAAGGAGAAGAAGAAAGGAAGAAGAGGGATTCGGCTTGGCGGCGACACACGATGAGGAAGAGGGAAGGAGAAGAGGGGTTCGGCAGCTTCGTTCGTGAGGAGAGAAAATGTGGCCCGAACCCGTCTTAAAAAGGAATGCACAGTAAATTGACCGATTAAATCTAAACTAACGCCGTTAAACCAAGTTTTTTATCGGCTAAACCCAATTAAAAACCTAAGATTTATTAAAACAATTGAACCAGTTACTGTAGCGAACCAGGTTTAACTTTGGTTCGCTTGGTTCACCAACCAAATGACCTCCGATTTGACTCAAACTAGTCTTGTTGGATTAGTCTTCGCGAGACTAACCTTTTTACCCATTTTATTTTATCAAAATCTCTTTTGTTACAAACTAAACCAAGTTGGTTCGACTTGGTTAAATTTTGGTTCATTTGGTTCACTAATCAAACGATCTTCGATTTGATCCAACCAAGTTTTGTTTGATTCGTCTCTGTAAGACGAATCTCCTCATCACGCTCATTTTGACAGAACTCTCTTCCATCATGAATCCACTTAACCGAACCAATTAAAGTTTACCCTTTTATTGTTTAATTCTAACCCTAAAATTTTTAGGATATTACATTCTCCCTCACTAATAAAAATTTGGTCCCCAAATTTCCTACCTACCTACTATAGTGCCAAAGTGCTATAACTTGAATGCCCAATTCCCAAACCTGTGGTTTATGGGCCCACCAAGTTTTCGCTGCTCCACTCTGATTATCGCATCATGTTGAATTCCATACTGGTCGACTGGATATCTGAAGGGAATATGCTCTGCCTCCGTTCTAGTTGTAGCATCAACATATCTGAACTTCGCATTGGCCGGTTGGGTAGTTGAAGGAAGCACCGTCTGCCTCTGTTCTGGCTGAAGCTGACTCCGAAAGGTTGCTGACGTCGACGGATGAACTTACTGATGTTTTGGATCATGATAAAATCTATGCTAATAGGTACTATTATAAACTTCAAAAATAATAAAATGTACCTGTTATACAACCAGTATAAATTTCTAACAACTAAAGAAATATACTAAAGTACTTACAGATAATTGCCTGGAGATCTTTGCCATGCCATATCCATCTCACAACTTGGGTTAAGTAACCAAAATTTGGTACAAATACGATTACTAATTCCTAAGAAACCACGACACATCTGATAACAAATCCAACAAAAAATAGACTCCGAAACCATGAAAATAAGATACGCAGATAAATCAAACAACGACAAATCCAAAAATAACCTAAACCTAAACACTTAACCTAGGCTCGAAACCGTGGATGATGGGTCCACCACGCTTCCGCTGCGCCACTCTGATACCACTGAAATGGTATCAGATATATTACAAATGCAACAAAAATATGACAAATCTCGAAAGAATCGAAATGCTTTGATACCATAAAATTGTCATGACCCGGGAGATAGCCGTCCGAAAAATTTCGGTAGTACCTTCCCAGTATCGCTGACAATTCTCTGAATACAAACATGAATATACATCAGGCACATGCGGCCGGAAATATGGACTACAATCCAATCATAGTTACACAAGTAACCATAACACAGATAATGAAAAAAAATGGCCTACACGGCCACTAACACATCCTAAATTAAAATAGTGCACCTCGAGAAAGCCGAAGAAACCGTATATACGGAAATTCACATAAGATGTGTTATCTAAAATAGCAAAAGAATCTTATTCCAATTACACGATATAAGACCCTATTTATAGTTAAGAGTTTAGAGCCTATTCTAGGAAAAGTCTATAAAAAATAACAAATATTTATAACCAATACTCCCCCTCAAGTTGGAGCATAGATATTAATCATGCCCAACTTGTTACAAAGATAATCACCTCGGATCCCATTTAAAGCTTTTGTGAAGATGCCCCCCAATTGTTCTCCAGTTTTTACATATTCTGTAGTGATCAAACCTTGTTGAATTTTCTCACGAACAAAATGACAATCAATTTCAATGTGCTTAGTCCTCTCATGGAACACGGGATTCGATGCAATATGAATAGCAGCTTGATTATCATACCATAGTTTTGCTGGTATTAAAATTTTAAGTCATACTTCAGTCAACAGTTGATATATCCACATTATTTCACACACAAACTGTGTCATAGCCCTGTATTCTGATTCTGCACTGGATCGCGACATAATCTTTTGCTTTTTACTCTTCCATGATACTAAATTTCCTCCAACAAAGATACAATAATCTGAAGTAGACCTCCTATCCATTTTTGAACCTGCCCAATCTGCATATGAAAAACATTCAATATGAGTGTGCCCATGATTTTTATATACAATACCTCATTTAGGTGCGCCCTTTAAGTAACGCAAAATTTGCTCTAATGCTGCCCAATGATGAACCGTTGGAGATGATATAAACTGACTAACAACACTCACCGAATATGCAATATATGGACTAGTCAAGGTAAGATAATTCAACTTTCCAACCAACCTTTGATATCTCTCTGGATGTTCAAATAATTCTCTATCTGCTGTAAGATCCACGTTCTGAGTTATTGGAGTACTACAAGGTTTTGCCCCTAACTTTTCCGTCTCAGTTAATAAGTCGAGAACATATTTCCTCTGAGATAGAAATATACCATTTTTACTCCTCATAACTTCAACACCTAAGAAATATTTTAATACCCCTAAATCTTTGGTATGAAATTGAGTGAGAATGAAAGATTTGAGAGATGAAATTCCTGTAGTATCACTACCAGTAATCACAATATCATCTACATACACAACTAACAGAATAATACCAGCTCCTGACTGCTTGTAGAACACAGAATGATCAGACTTGCTTTTCTTCATACCAAACTTTTCAATCACCTGACTAAATTTTCCAAACCAAGCACGAGAACTTTGTTTCAAACCATACAAAGTTTTTTGAAGACGACAAACTCGCCCCATCTCCCCCTGAGCAACGAAACCAGGAGGTTGCTCCATATACACCTCCTCTTGAAGATTACCATGAAGAAAAACATTTTTGATATCAAGTTGATATAAAGGCCAATGATGAGTAAAGCAAGAGAAATAAATAACCGAACAGATGTCAACTTTGCAACAGGAGAAAAAGTATCAGAATAATCCACACCATATGTTTGAGCATAACCCTTAGCAACAAGACGAGCTTTTAGTCTGACAACTGACCCATCTGGATTAACTTTAACATTATATATCCATTTGCATCCAATAGCTTATTTTCCTAGAGGTAGATCAACCAAGTCCCAAGTATCATTATCATCCAAGGTTTTCATTGTAACGCCCGCCCTTATCAGAGCCCTAACGGACGCTACAGTTTACTTTCTTACTTTCTTAAATGCTAG
>NW_027429397.1:0-1800 GCF_044706935.1 Curcuma longa | reverse complement strand
AAATCAAGTGATAACCTGATCACTACATTCGTATGATCCAATCAGAAAAAATATTGATCAATTCAATTACATACATTCTATAAAATGAACTAATCATATTCTTATGAATCAATCATAACTGTTTTCTTAGATAAAATTGTCTGTACATAACAACAGTTTTTATTACATTATTATATGAGCTTAATACTGTCCTTTCGTGATCTAAGACAGTCATAACAATGGTCTTAAAATATGAGACAAGCTAACATCACTCCCACTAGGATAGACATTAGTATAGTAGTAATCAATATGTGTCTAATCTATCTAGGCTCAACTAGTGCATTTTCTGCTAGAACACTCTGAGGTGGACCAATTGCAAAATTTTGTACAGAATGCACAAAATGATAGCCCTCAGGTTCTTCCTCTGGATCTTCTTCAGAATCTTCTTCTGGGAACTCAAGGGGAAGCAGTTCTACACACAATTGTGCATATGAGATTCTCCCTTCGGAGAGCTCCCCTATTTGGTGTGCTATCACCTTTGAACTTCCTGACAATGAACACATCAAAGCCCAGATCCTGTAATTATGAAGGATAGGAAACTCTGTTTGCTCTAGTTTCCAGAATAGTCGATCGAGTCTTCCAATATGTCCTCGAACTCCGAGAGCATAGTCATACTCAATATACTGAATCTCCTCCCTTAGTTGGTTCTGTCGCACTTCGCGACGAGTTAAGGTGGTAATGATCCTTGGCATATGAAATTGTAATTAATACTGTCAGTACAAAACCGACTAACCAGTACAAAACTGGTTCATTTCAATTTAAAAGAAGCATATAATTAACACACTAGGAACACATATCAAGAAATATTTATATTTTCTTGATTTTAAGAGCTCTAGTCGATTATCCGATCAACTACTGTATCCAGATTTTCAATAATTTGAAAGCCCAATTAATTCTTATGGACAACCCAATTTAAATTGAATAATATGCAAATGAAACTAATTCAATTGCATATGATCTTAGTGGTTTAGTGGCTAGCTTCTTTTGTTGTGATTGTGGAAGTCAAAGATCTCGATTCCCACCACCAACCACATCTGACATTTTTTTTAATGAATTAGACTGATCCTCCATATAATTGAGTTTTTCTAATTAATCAAAAACCTATTCAACAGATTAATTGGCTCATAATCAGAATCTGGCCCATCATCAAAATCAACACGTGATTTATTATTAAATTATTTTTTAAAAAAAAACTTTTTTTTCTTGTCCTAATCCAGACTCTACCGCTTCCATTTTTTTCTTCTGTACACTAAAAGCACAGTACCGTCATACCGTCGTTTTCTTCCTTCTTGTGCACTAAGCACACTGTCGATTTTTTTTTTCGGGCAAACGAAGAGATGCCGCGACGCAGCAGCATCCGTGCGCGGGTGAACGGGCAACCACAGAAGATCCACCGGACTTGCCGGCTTCCCTCTTCTGCCACCCAAATCGCCCCTGCGCCACTTCACAGGAGAACATGTCGCCGGCCACAGACGCAGACAGCACCTTTGCGCTGTCGCGAGCAGCGCGTGCGACTGTTCGCGTCTGTTGTTGAGAACAGAGAACAGAGACGGGCTACCGGGCAGAACTAACAGGTAAAAATAATTTACTGCTCTGATAAATGCTTCAATTCAATTCCTACCATTGAATCAGACCGGCTACCGGACAGCTTTTGGAAGAAAATCAGTGTTTACCAATTTTTATTGCCCAGGATTTTGAATCAGAGCAGGAAGAAAATTTATTGCAAGTGCTGAGGTAGCAAAAGAAAATTATAGGGTGGGC
>NW_027429396.1:0-3197 GCF_044706935.1 Curcuma longa | reverse complement strand
TTCTCCAAATGGAAGAGCTAAGGCTGAAGTTCGCTGCAACTTGTAAAATTTTTAAAGTTCTTAGTGATCATTCTCCAAATGGAAGAGCTAAGGCTGAAGTTCGTGGGATTTACAGAAATATGGCAAGCTTTGAATTTGTGTTCATTTTGCACTTAATGCATAAAATTCTGAGAATAACAGATACTCTTTGTCAGATTCTTCAAAAAAATCTCAAGATATTTTGACTGCTATTACATTTGTCTCTACTACCAAAACTATCCTCTAAGATCTTAGAGAATGTGGGTGGGAAGAATTTTTTAATGAAGTGAAAGTTTTTTGTTCAATAAATGAAACTAGTATTTCACCCGTGCAATGCACGGGATGTTATTTTATATAATTAACAATTAAAATTAGTAAGTATGAGTGTTTGAATAAATCATTAAAATACAAATAAGTTAAATTGTACAATTAGAAATAAAAATTTATAAATTTTGAAAAACTTCCTTAAATACAACGTTTGTTGTTGAATTTTTCTGTTTGCTGTCACTATCACATATCAAAATTTTTAGACTTATAGGATTCGTAACTCTGGATACAGCGACATACAACTGACCATGACTAAAAATGGGGTTCTTTATTAATTTGCATTGTAACTGTATTTAATATTTTTTGTTCTTAAGTTGGCTTTATTGTAAATTTAAGTTTTAGTATTATTTTCTCATATGTCAAAATAGAGTTTGTTAAGTTGGTCGTAACCATATATGATTTGGCCCGAGTTTATCTAATTTTTTTATTAAATATTCAACCGATACGTAGTAAAGTATATTTTTAATTTAAAAAATGATTGATGATAAGAAGATAATAAATAAAAAAACAACAATTTCAGATAAAATACTCAATTCAAAATTAAAATACCGCATAAATTAAGTCTAACGATATCAATAACATTTAAATTCTAGAAACTCCCATAATTAAAACCAAGATAAATGTTTCATATGTCAATGACCTTAATACCTAAAAAAACTTACAATAATATAAACTTTTCTCTTGTTTGATAACTGTCTTCATATCAATCTTTCTCTTTCAATGAAGTATCATTCAGAACGTAAACTTTAATGCCTCTTCAAATAAATAACCTAGAAAAAGCAAATTATATTCAATCTAATACTATTTCATAAAGATCTTAAAATCATGATTTTTACCTCTTCCATGTCTGCCTTTTCAGCATTGTTCAATTTTGAAAATACATCAGATTCCTATATAAACTAACAATGATAAGAAAGCATGGGTGAAAATTAAAATAAAAAATATAAATAAAAAAATATTATCCACCTGACTTTCAATCATATTTTTCAAAATATCTTTTGGTGTAAGTCCCATTAAATCCGTAATTTGATCCTGCCTAACTTGAACTTTGAAGAGAACCTCCTGAAATATTTCTTTTGGCATTTCTATTGAAGTGGAATCCTGAAATATTATTGATTTTTTATATGTTACCTAAACAAAAATTCAGAAAAAACATTTACAACCGATAATGGAAAACCTGATTTTTTATTTCGGCCCTTAAATCGAAGGCTGTTTTTCCAATAAGCTCAACACACTCTCTATCCCAAAGCAGGAAAAGAGCATTTCTAGTATTGTCTAAAACTCGAGCTCGAATCTTGAACCTATCAAAACATAAATATTTAAATAAATCATAATGTATCACATTAAAATAATATATTTCAGATTCCATGTCTGCCATGATGTCATTGACAAAGTCTCCCCACAAGGTACATGATAGCTTATTGTTCCTAAAAATAGTAAAATAACTGATTATTAAAAAATATTAAAATAATAGATGTAAGATATCATGATGTCATTGACAAAGTCTCTCCACAAATTAAAAGAAAAATAAAACAATACTTACTCCGAATCTTCTAAGACAAAATCAAGAAGCTTTGTAAGACGACCACCAAATTCTTTACTTTGAGGAGAGTCTCGTGCAACCATTTTGCCAATGACATCTTGAGAAAAAAAATTTTAAGCTATAAGATAAAATGTTCGATCAATTAATCATGAAAAAAAATAAATTAACCTACCAAAAAGTATGTTCTCATCAACAGAATCTGTCTTCTTCAATTCACTAAAAGACTTGAATTCATATATCATCGATGGAAATGTATCATCAAAAATTTCGCATACATGAGTTTTTGCAATAAAATTAATCTTGTATTTATTTGTTGTTGTCTTATACTTCATTCGATTCTCTGCAACAATGATATTTTTTATGGCAAATATATGACCTTCTTTGAGAATGGGTTTCACTCTCTCTATGATCGGGCGTTTTATTGTTCCATGGATGCGTTCACTCTACAAATATATAGAAAGAGTAAATATTTAATTTATATTTTCTAACAGTAATCAGATATATACGTAAAAAAAATATACAACCTCTTTATCATGAAAGACACACTCCAAGCTAAAATCTCCGTTGTTTCCATATGCAGGTAGATCGTAACAACGAACTAATCGGAGTTTCAACGCCCATTGCATTTTCGAAGGGTTAACCTCTCGGATGAGATTAAACAGAGGAGCCATTTTTTTATTTCAGCCTAAAGTGAGTGAATGAATATATTGCAATCCTAATTTATAGAGTGTATGCAACCTCACCCTCATTTGTAACATATGGTATTTTTTACCATTAAAGTTATTCAATATATTAGGAATCTGTGTTTTACCATTTAATAATAATAATTCGAGCATTAAAGTTTATGCTTAATATGGATTAAAATGCATTTAAAAATCTGTGGTATTAATATGAATGAAAAGTTATATTTTTACCATTAAAGTTATTCAATATTAGGAATCTATATTTTATTATTTAATAATAATAATTCGAACATTAAAGTTTATGCTTAATATGAATTAAAATACATTTAAAAATCTATGGTATTAATATGGATGAAAAATTTTATTTTTACCATTAAAGTTATTCAATATATTAGGAATCTATATTTTATTATTTAATAATAATAATTTGAGCATTAAAGTTTATGCTTAATATGAATTAAAATGTATTTAAAAATATGTGGTATTAATATGGATGAAAAGTTGTATTATCAATCAATTATAGCGATGTAAGTTTGTTTCCATATAGATAAATATGTCTATTTATTAAAATGATGTTTAGGCGGGAAATTTTTAGACAGACAACTCTGTTTTTATATATATATAGA
>NW_027429395.1:0-1601 GCF_044706935.1 Curcuma longa | reverse complement strand
ATCATCAAATGATTGGCTCTAGGGCTCTCACTAACAAAGGGGACATCATTACCCTAAATATTGGGACACAGTTTCCTTTTATAATCAATAACACACCATATACATAGCATTATCTCCCAACTTTTTGATACTTTTGATTTAACGAATAAATCTCACCCTTTGATGAATTAAAGAAATACATACTAAGTATATGTACTTGTTATTATATCAGGATTAAGAGCATGCACATCCATAATAACTAAGGTCTAGTTTGATTATATAGTCAGTATAAATCGAACGATCTCAAACGGTCTTGCTCAATACATACAAAGTGTACTAGTGTAATTTAATAGTCAAGATAAATTAATACCAATTACACTACAACCACTCCAATGGTTTGTCCCTATCTATCTTGGTTGTGAGCTACTATTTATAAATTATAAGGAACTGATAACATGACCTTCTGTGTGGCACCACACACTATGTTATCTACAATATAAATTAAGTGGACAACTACATTATATAAAAAATGTAAACATTTTGATCAAGGTGATTCTCATTTAAATATTATTGCAAAATAGATGTTTATACAAAAAGCATGACTTATAGTATACATCCCAACAGACAAGCATTACAAACTTTATTTTCTAAGTTTATTAAGGTTGGTAGGCCTCTTACTAATCCATTGTGACTTATTTATGAAATAAGTTTGACATGTGTGTGGCTCAATTTTCTGTGCCACAATCTAATTTCCTCTTGTTGTGTTAATAAACACTTATTTAAGGGTATTGGTAGGTCAATTTTGTAAATGTTTTTTTTCTGATTCCTGTTAATTTGATTCCTGGGTTATCTATATTTTCTATTAAATATTTATTTTTGATGAACCTAACTGTGTCACCTGAGTCACACAGCTGACTTATACTAAGTAGATTGAACTTAAACTTTGCAACCAAAAGTACCTTTTAATTATAAAATTAGAATCTAGTTCAATGTTACCTGATCCAATTACTTTCAATTTGCCGTTGTTTCCAAAGGCAACAGACCCTAGGTCTTTGAACTTGAGTTTTGTGAATTTTGATTGTTCTCCAGTCATATGTCTGTATACATCTACTATCCAACATCCACTTGTCCAATTTCTTATATTCCTACACATGGAAACACATACTTGGATTTTGTGGATTTTGATTTTAAACAATTTAGAATTAACATTATTTATAAATGTTTTTAAGTTTAACATTATTGTTTATGTTTAAGTTTTGAATGATTAATTAAATATTAAAAAAATTTAAGTTTGAAAAATATTAAGTTTTGAAATTATTTAAGTTTGAAAAATATTTAGTTTTGAAAAATATTAAAATATTTAAGATTTTTGAAAATTAATTAAAGTATTAAGACTTTGAAAATTAATTAAGATTTTGAAAATTAATTAAAGTATTAAGTTTTAAAAATTAATTAAAGTTTTGAAAAATAAATAAAATATTTAAATTTTAAAAAATATTAAGTTTTGAAAAATTAAGTTTTGAAAATTATTTAAGTTTGAAAAATATTTAGTTTTAAAAAATTAAATTTTGAAAATTATTTAAGTTTGAAAAATATTTAGGTTTGAAAAGTTAATTGAAATA
>NW_027429394.1:0-3473 GCF_044706935.1 Curcuma longa | reverse complement strand
CAACTTTTAGTTTATTTTCCATATAAGGCCAAAGTTGGAGGTCCTGTCCATTATCGATGGATGTATCCATTTGAAAGGTACATTTTTGAATTTTGATTAATGGATAAATATTTATTTATCTTATTATATATTTTTGATATCTAATATGATTTCTTATATGATAAATAGATTTCTATATCATTTGAAGAAAAAGGTTAAAAATAAAGCACATGTTGAAGCCTCTATTGTTAATGCATATATCGTAGAGGAAGTAACAACTTTTGCATCATATTATTTTGAGCCTCACATTAAAAGCAAAAGGCAGAGACCAGGAAGAAATGATGAAGGTCCTATTGATCCAAATTTAAATTCATTTTCAATTTTTAACTATCTTGGTCGACCAAGTGGACAATGTAAGCAGAGATATTTAACTGGTCAAGAATGGCGTGCAGCTCAGACATATATTTTATTGAATTGTCCAGAAGTCACGCCATATTTTGAGTGAGTATATATTTTATATTTTTTAATTTCTTATATTGATGGTGATATTTGTGACTGTCATTTAATTTTTTTGAAGGATTTTTCAACACTTATATTCTGAATTGTCGGCACAAGACTTTGATCGATTTTGTGATGAAGAATTTGCACCGTGGTTCAAATCATATGTAAGTATTCAATCTAACTTGTACTATCATTTATACATATGTAAATTTTTAAACATATTTTTTTGATTTTAGGTTCATGATAATCAAGCTCACCTTGAGCAGGAATTTCTATTTCATCTTTCTTGGGGTCCAAAAGCATTGGTACGCACTTGGCCAGCATATTTCATAAATGGATATATTTTTCATACTCAAGAATATGGAATGGGAAAGAGTACAATGAATAGTGGGGTATGTGTTCAGTCATCAGATAATGATAGAGGCAGTGCAAGCAATGATTTTTATGGTTTGCTGGATGAAATTATAGAGGTAGAATACCCCAGACCAGAAATGTGAGTTATTTTATTTATGTGTCACTGGTTTGACCCTGTCAGAGGAATGAAGGTGCATCCACACTATAATTTGGTTGAAATAAATCATAAGAGATTTTATAAAAGATATGAACCATTTGTGTTGGCACAACAAGCTATTCAGGTATTCTATGCTTCGTATCCTAGTTTGAGACGTGACAAAAATGATTGGTGGGTTGTTTGTAAAACTAAAGCACGGAAAAAGATTGAGGAACGTTGGGAAGACATTGCATATCAACAAGAGGAAGTTAGGAACACATTTCAGACTGAAGAATATATTATTTCAACATTACGAGATCCCAGTAGAATTTTAATAAATGTGGATGCAAGTGAAATTAATGATAATGAATCTGACGACGACGACGACGACGACGACGATGACGATAATGACCAATGAAAATGAGGACTTTGATATTATATAAAAAATGAGATCTTTTAAAAATGGTAATAAAATTTTTATGAGTAATTTAGTTTTATTCTGCATATTTATATAACTTGTTGCTTATTTAATTGTTTATATAGTGTCTTATTGTTAAATATTTGTAATTAATTGTTAATGCACTGTATTTTTTCTTATAGGTTATCACAGGTGATATTATTTGCGTGTTTAGTTTTGTACCTGCTTATATCGTAGCACATATGGTAAGTTTTTTCATATTCCTCTTTATGTAATCAATATTTATTATTTTATCTCATAACAATTTTGGTTGACAGTTTCGACGAGGTGGTCATAAACAAAGTACTCCTGGCCAGTCTGCTTCAGCACCTGGCGGTGCAGGACCTTCGCATGCACCTGGCCAGTCTGCTTCAGCAGCTGCAGTCTCCTTCCCATGCACCTTCGTAGGACCTAGAGTCGTCGCCTTTTCACCAGTTTTTATAATCGTCTCTAGTCCCTTCTCCCAGATAGTCCGCTACCGAGATGCAAGATATTGTGAGTTTATAGTCCCTCACAGTGATGAATTATGGTGGAATGAATTTAAGGTATATGTTTCCTTTAATTGATATATTAAATTATTAAATATATCTAATCATTTGTTATTTTTTCTATTTTAGTGAGTATTTAATTGGGATCCATCAGAATAATTTGAAAATGAAGTAGATTTTTTTAAAAAAAAATGTGGAGATCATATTCGGCATGTTCTAAATCATGCCAAGACCAGAGGAAAAAAACCACCATGCATCACTGATGAAAACTAAACAAGGATCCTCAATATTTGGGAAATCAAGGAAAGTAAACAAAGAAGTCACTAGAACAAAGCAAATCAAACATTTAATTCTGGTAACTCATCTGCTACATATATGGGAGGCTCTATCAACATCGAGGAACATATGCAAATTAGTAAATTTCTTATAAACACTATGTTATTAATTGTATTTAAATTATTATACTATTTCTAACAATGCTTTTTTAGACTAAGGAGATGAAGGATGTTGGTGCAAGAACCGCTAGCTCTTGTCGTTTCGATGTTTAACAATACACCTAGGTCTGGTTAGTTTGACCAAGGAGTTGATCCAAACAGGACTTGATGTTTAGATGAAGTGAGCGAAGTCTAGTCAGACCAGATGACTGGTGAGAAGACCTAGTTGGTTAGACTAGGCAGTCAAAATCGTGATCTGGACAATTGGGCAAGGAAAGTCCTGGTGAGTGAAGCTAGGCAAATCCTGATTTAGAGGATCAGGTAAGGGAAAGTCCTAGTTGTAAGCTAGGCAAAGGGAAGTCTTGGTTTGGAGAATCAGACAGAAGTCTTGGCAGAGTCGAAGCACCAAGTGAAGTCTGGGCTGGTTTGGAGGACCGAGTCGCAGTCTGGACTGGTCTGGAGGACCAAGTCGCAGTAGAAGTCTGGGTGGATTGAGTCACAACAGAAGTCTGGGCTAGTCAGAGAGGACCGAGCCGCAGCACAAATCCTGGAGACTGAGGACAGAGCCGAGCAAAAGTCCAACAAGTCAGGAGGACTTGGTTGGCACAATTCTCCCGAGTGGATAAGGGTGCATTCCCGGAGTGGAACAATAGGCATCAGACTAACACAGGATTTTGGTAGAAATCTGAAGTTAGATCCACAGGTAAAAGTTAGGTTATTTTGTTTGTCTTCATGCTTGTCTTGCAAGAACCATGATGCAGGGGCAACATATAAGGAGTCGGACTTCAACGGGTTATAACTTTTGACTCGGGAATCAGAATGAGGCATGGTCGGATGTGTTTTGAAGCTATTTCAGAGGCCGTCAAAAGTGACTCAAGTTGACTTGAGTGGATGATGTTGACTTGAGTGGCTGGAGTCGACTTGAGTGGACTCGAGTCGACTTGAGTGGATCAGAATCGCGAAAAACTAAATTTTATCAAGTTCTGCCACGTCAGATCAAGTCAAGTCGACATGACATTGGTTCAAGTCGACTTGAGCACACTATAAAAGAAGGAGAGGGTGCACGAACAAGAACATCAATCTAGAAGCTATCCTTCCTTGCTAGTGGTGATTCAGAACGTGAA
>NW_027429393.1:0-22916 GCF_044706935.1 Curcuma longa | reverse complement strand
GCAACAATTCGGTTAAACCGAATAAACCGACCGAATTAAAAAATTCGGTTCGGATTTCGAAAATTCGGTTATTTTTTCTATAAAAATTGGTTAATTCGGTTCAGTTTCGGTTTTAAAGTTTATTATTCGGTTCAACCGAATAGACCGAATAAACCGAATTATTCAAATTATTTAAAAAATTCGGTTAATTCGGTTAAAAACCGAATTAACCGATAAAATATCGGTTCGGTTTATTCGGTTTTTATTAGAAAATTCGGTCGGTTCGGTTGGTTTGAAAAAAATCGGTTTATTCGGTTTTCGGTTTATTCGGTTCGGTTCGGTTCGGTTTTAACCGAATGCTCAGCCCTGTGAGCAGCATCTACTGGTGACTTGAGTCTATTCCCTACAAAGGTTATGGTGGCACTTTGCGCTTTGGTTGGATGACAGTGGGGGTTAAAACGTTGATCTCCTTTCTCTTAGCAAGTTGAGTTTCCTCCACATTAATATATTTAATAGCTCGGCTCAATAAAGTATTAAAATTTATCGAGGGTTTCTTCACTAGGGACCGAAAGAAGTCCACCTCTACTAGCCTCTTTAGAGAAAGCTCTGAAGTAGTCGAAAAGACGTCCTGGGCAACTTGATTGAACCGATGCACATACTCTTTCAAGGTTTCCTATGGTTGTTGCTTCAGAGCAAACAAGTCTATAGGGGTTTTATGGTATGTTTTATTGCTGGCGATATGATGAAAGAAGGAGGTCTTGAAATCGACAAAAGATCGAATAGAAGCTGTGGGGAGTCAGCCAAACCACCGCTAGCCAAACCAGACAGTGTCATCAAGAAAATACGACATTTGATGTCGTCCGTATATCGATGCAACTAGGTTGCATTCTTGAATTAGCTCAGCTTTCGAAACACTCTCATGTAATCTCTGAGTTGTGGTATTCAAAAATGATGAGGTAGCTCCTCCTCTAAGATATTTCTAGAAAAGGGTTACCCACTAAGTCGTTCATCTCACTAGTGAAAGGCCTTTTCCCTAAGAACATCCCTAGGGGGCGTCTCTCCTGCTGAAGACTCAAGAAATAGATCACGCCTAATGGTTGTTCTGGCTCAAGTCATCATTTGAGCCATGGGTGTTTCAGTTGGTCGCTATGGCTTTTGACTGGGAACTTGAGGCACATTGACCGACATAGATGGTATTTTCGAAGGTGATGGGCTTACGATTGGTGGATTTTATGAAGCAGCTTATACGCCAACTGTCACAATCTTATTAAACTCCTCATGTGTCATAGTGATAGTGGCTGGTCTCCCAGTGTCATCCATTTGAACGTCTTAGTTCAAGGTCTCAACTCAGTATTCTCACAGACGATGCCAATTTATTTCCGCCTGAAACCATCGCAACATGAGTTACTAGTCAGTTGCCTTCTATGTTGACGGAGTCGCTAGATACCAAGGGAGAGTTGGATCAACTGGAGACTCTGTAAAATTTAAGAGAGAAAGAGGATTAAAATGGAGGTCGGGGTGCCCTAGTTCAGCCACTCTGACGCTCCAGTCAAGTCTCCGGGTGGGAGGTAGAGAAGAAAAATAGCAAAAACGGGAGTCAATGGATGGATAACTTGTGAATGTGTGTATGAGTAGCATACCTCCTTTTGCAGTAGAGCACGCCCCTTTTATAACACTAAGAATAGTAACTTCTCACTTCCTTGATGAGCTATCTTATCACAGTAAAGCAAACATTACATCGACATATCTATGGGTCAATTGACACACTCTAGGAAGCCTATGTTGATCAAGTTAAAGACCTACCACGTGTATGTTAGATTTGAGAGGTATCCTAAGGCAATCGTCTTACAATTATACTATTTATTTGATAAATAGCAATTCACTATTTGAGTGCACATTCTATATGTGTTTGATTGGATCTTAAACTCGAATACTGAATGTCCGCAATACGATTCATAGCGTGAGAGAATTTGTGATTGGATCACAACTAATGAACATCTCTACATGTGTAATTATGAATATATTGGAATTATCCCTAGTCGAGAAATTAATGAGCATGGACGTCATCGATTCTGTCGAGACTAACACGTTTTGAACTCCTTGGTTAGCCAAGCAGCTGATCTCACTGCTGTCAACATTAGATGTTGAGAGTTAAACGTGGATGCTGGTTAAAGGTAACCAGTTCATTGGAGTGACCTGCTTTGAGACTTCATATGGTTCGATTTATATGTCAATGAAAATCTCAGTGCAGCTTAAGTGTGAGTTTCCTTTGACTTGCAGTATTCAAGTCACCTTAGTCATAGAGGCTTATACTTTGACATCTTAAGCAAGCATCTCCGAGGAGGTGTGGACCCGAGATGATTGGGTATAAGTCGAAGTGTCCGAAGGTGTTTGAATAGCCCACAGAGGATTCACCGCTCCTTGAAAAAGGAGATGTATACCTTGCGGTAGTTTGTCAGGATTGTTACTAAAAGTCTTTGGTCAAAGTATTACATGTCAAGAGTACGATACTCTTGGATACGTGTACGAGTAACTTGGATCCACAAGACAAGAAAGCAGCTTGGGCTAAGTGTGACGTAGTTAGCCTAGTGGGAACCGACACATAGACCATGTCCTGAACCAAACGGGTATAAGACGGTGAAAGGAATGAGGCACGATTCAGTGTAGCTGCTGAAGGGTTTAGAATTGTTCTGAAGTCAATCGTTGATTTTTCAATCAATTGGGGATCATGATGTACTACTAGGTGCCACTCATGATCGTTTCATAATTAATGATTAATTACGGACGACCAACATAACCGGGAACCTATTGAGTCACACGCACAACAAGTTCTCCAAAAAACTTAAAACGAGTTTAAGAATCTAATTCTCAGAATGAGAGAAATAAAGTCTAATTGGACCAGACAAAGGACAAATGATGGAATCTGTCTTATGAAGATGAAACGAACGAAACTGATTTTGTTTAAATCAGAGACTCGTTTGGTTACTAAACCAAATGATTCAATTTTGAATCGAATTGAACCAACTTGGTTTGGTTCGCGATGGAAGAGTTTTTGGTAAAACAAAAGTGATGAGTAGATTCGTCTTGCGAAGACGAAACAAACAAAACTAGTTTGGATATAATCGAAGTTTGTTTGGTTAGTGAACCAAGTGAACCAAAATAAATATGGTTTACTACAGTAACCTGATTTGGTTTAATCTGAATTAAGTTTTGTTTTCAGTTTATTCTTAAAATCGATTCACGAGCCAACCCGTTTCTCTCCTCCGATTCAACCCTAATCGCATATATACAACTGTAGCATTCTCAGAGAATGTGATTTTGCGATTCTGCCCTGTTCTTCCTCTTCGCTACCGCACGGCGCTGATCCGTCGTCTTCCTCTTCCCAACCATGCGGCGGTTTCGTTCCGGCGATTGTGTGGCGGTCGGTCTCGGACAAGAAGGCCCCCTGTTCATCCTCTCTATCCTGCAACGGCTTCACCGCGGCGACTACTTCCTCACTACTGACCGAAGCCCTAAAGACCATCGGCGGCGTCTCCCTCCCGAAGGTTTTTCTCCGCCTAGAGCTGCTTCTCCGTCCGGTGTTGTTTTTCCGTCCGCCTGAGGAAGCCAAAACCCCTATAAGCTGCGGCCTTTTTCCCTACCGTCGTGCGCACCTCTGCTTCGCCTGAGTCCTGCTTCGGTCAGCTCGCGCTTTAGCACTTGTGAAGAGGATAGTTGGCGGCGGAAAGAAGGAGCTTGGAGCCGGTTCATCTTCTTCCCAAGGAGCACGGCGTCGTGATTCTTTCTCCAAGCGTCGCACCTCAGATCGACCAAGAACCCGACTGCCTCTGCTCCGCTTGTCGGCCAGCCCTGCTCTGTTGGTCAGCCGCCTTTGCTTTGCCCATTTCATCCGGTTGCAAGAGAGAGGGAGCTGTGTGGGAGAGGAAGATGAAGTCCTCTGTTCCGGCCATGTAGGATAGAAGGATAGGAGAAGGTACGGAGAAGATGTTTTATTTTCGGGCTGTGAAGAGGGAAGGTTGTTTGTATTAGGATTTTGATGTCGAATTCGTTAATTGATCGTTGGAAATTATTTCCAGCTATCGGATATGTTTTCGACCATTGCCAATCAATCCTGATCGTCCGACGACCATTCGTCGACTTCGCGGAAGCTTGCGAGGCTTCCAGAAATTGTTCCATCTTTATCAGAAGCGTTCCGATTGTTTGTCCGTTATCGATGGTCAATAGTTGATCACCGAAACTACATCGGAAATACGATTTTCGATGATAGTTAGAAAGCCCCAGAACGATCGTGACAAATGTTGTTGCGTGGTTTCTGGAATAAGGCTTCTCTCGATTCGATCGTCATCAATCATCGAGCTAGTACCGAAGACGATGACATGACTCGTGGCTTCCGAAGCCGTGCAGACGGGAGCTTGGCGAGGATCACCAATAGAGGCGGGATTCCGACGAGGACCACTTGAGTGATTCAACATCGTTCAAACGTCATCTGCAAGGTACGGTTTAGAATAATTTATTATTTAAAAAATTTTAAATTCTTGTCATGCCTTGTACATGTTATTTCCTGTTTATGCATGCGTGTGTTGTTTAATAATTAATTGTAATTATTGTTTTATTTCCGCTGCGCACATTTCCGAAACGTGTAAACACGTGCATTGCACCGGGATGATCCCAACAGTGTATCCTTATTTAACCCTATCTTAGTAGTCTATAAGTTCTAACCACGTGGGAATACAAAGAGAAGCATGTTGAATGGCGAGCCAGAGTCCAAGAGGTCGAGCTGAGTCACGGGACCTCAGTTCAATCGGGTCGAACACTGAGCGGGGAGGCCTGACTCGAGCATCAGGTTGTCCCATTCTCTTTGATTTAGCGTGGCCTTCCCCCTTGATCGAACATTTGACTTTCTTGCCATGGGTGGTGGAGCCCTAGTAGCGTCTGTAACAATAATATTTCTATTTGGGCTCTAGTTCACTAGAATTGATCCAATCAACTAAATGAGTAAGCAATTGATTGGATAAGAATTACTCCAATCAATTTTCCAATTGAAGGTGGACAAAATAGAGTTGCTAGAGATAAATAACATCCAAGGGCTCACAATTTGAAGTCAAGGCTTTCTCCGACAAGATCTTCTTGATTTTCTCTTCTTTATTTATTTGATTGTTTTATTTCAAGAGAAGAAATACTTGTAAGAAATTTAATCCACCTTTAGTAAAATAGATTTTATTAGGGATTTGTGAGAGTGATATAGTTGAAGAATTGATAGGTGGTGGAGTAGGACCAAAGCTTTGAACCATATATTGTGTTAGTGTGTGTTATGGGTTGATATACCTTGGTCAAGAAAGTTAAGATCCGATCCAATTGGCGACGACACGTCGGATTAAAGGCCCGACCTCATAGCTGACTAGTTTAGTTCGGTGCTTGGCCCATTAGCTGACTCGGCTCAGTGCCTAGCTCGGTTCCACACTCGAGCTCCGAGTCCAAGCCACATGATTGAGCTCTGTGTTTGAGCTCCCCACCCTAGCTTGGTGTCCGACCTCTTGCTTGACTATGGTTCAGCACCCAACTCTGAGACCAGCCTGGCGACTCACTCGACTAGGCAACCACCCAAGCTCTCTACCCTAGCTCCATCTCTGAACTCCGTGACCGAGCTCTCCACTCTAGCTTAGTGGTCGAGCTCCGACTCAACCCCCTGGTCAACCGACTCCATGACCTACTCGATGCCCCACTCAGTGCTTAATGGGTTCTACTCCCAATTGAATCTATAATCTCCCAGATAGAGGTCTCCTCTTCAGTCAGCCGAATTTGCGCTCTCGCCCATGTAGCTACATTCCGATATTATTATCTCCCTCACTCAGCTTACCAAACTACCATCAGATTGCCACGCAGGACAGTAAAATATTCAACTGTAGATCACCTGCTCCATTAATGTAGTATGGTGTACCATGCCAAGCATGAGTGATGGGACCCCCAACTACCACGATGGAATATTCCTATTACCATTGATGTGACGTCTCCTCTCGCTACATATAATGACCTCGCTTACAGTGAGGGGAGGTATGCAAACACATACCATCTTCTCCATCTCCTGCTATCTATTCATCTCCATCCCTCATCGGAGAGCTGACTTGAGCGTCGAAGTGGTTGAGCCAAGGCACCTCTGGCCTCCGTTCTCACTCTCCTTCTCTTTGCAGGCTGACAAGAGCGCCGACGTCTCTCCCTATTTGCGGGTATTGTATGACTCCGTCATCATCAGAGCCAGGAATACCGGTGACTCATCCATAGGCAATCTTAAATAGGAATAATATATTTATATCCTTTGTTGCTTTAATTCATATTAGTTGCATATACAATATTCACATGACCAATTGAATCCACACATAAGCATCGTACACTACTAACATCAACTTGTTTCTGTTATTGCAAAATAAAAATATTTATATTTTGTCACCTATTCACTCCTCTGCTTGAACCATTTAGTCGTCATCACAACAAACCTATAATTGGCATCAAAGTAAAGATGCTCTTATTTAAGGATAAATGTAGAATCTGTTGTAGATGACTTAGAGAGCTAGAGATAGGGGAGGAGATGAATAGCACTTAATGTAAACATTAAAATCTTTTCTTTTGCAAATACTTTGCATGACACACAAATAGGTTAAGGGTGCATTTGGTTCAAGTTATCATGCATAATCTTGATTATATGATTACCAAGTAATCACTTAACCACACTTATAGGGAATAAAATATAACTTAATGTTATTTGGTTTAATCCTATGTAATGTAACAAAACTTATTTGGTTTTGTAATACTGGTGGGCGCACTAGAGAGGGGTGAATAGCGCTTTCGTCGTTCGTTTGTTCGTTCATTACTAACTCAAAGACTGGCAGTGAATATTAAAAAAATAAGCAGGGGACTCGCAGAACTTTTTTGGAGGTGGAGAAACTCATTTTACAATCCAAATAATAATATAAAATACAAGTGCAAGACAATAAGACTTTAAAAGAATTAACTAAAGTTCGAGTAGGCCGATCCGGAAGTCCTGAGCACAGCACACCCTTCCTGGAACTTTCCCGATCGCACGAGCTTGACTCCATTCGCATTTAGCAATACCATAAGATGAAAAATGAGGAGTATTAGAGATGCTCCTTGTGGTGCATGTTGAGACCCTTATATAGACTCTTTCGGGCTCCTGAATCTGATCTGATCCGATCTAATCTCTTCAGTCTCTATCGGAGCTGATTCTTTTTGATCTAGGCGCTTGGACCATCTAGGGGCGCTTGGACCGCCCGGGTTCCTGGAGTAATATCTTGGTGCCCGAATGCAATCAACTCGGGTTTGACATGAGTTAATCCCGAGCTTGATTCGGCTTCTTCTGTTTACTCCTTCTATGCTTTTTTAATCTTGCTTCCAGCTCCTAGTTCCTGTAAGAAGCATACACACAAACAAAGCAACTTAAGTCTACCTGTAGTTCATCTGACCTACTAGACTTACCTAAATCTTTACCCTGTAGGTCTAATCTACTAGGCTTACCAGTGTCTAACTTTTAGTTAGGACTAGTCACTTTCATAAGTAGACTTCCCATCTACCAAATATCTTGTTTGGACTTTCCCTTGCCTAACCTCTAGTTAGGACTAGTCATTTCTATAGGTAGATTTCTCACGTGTCAAACATTCGGTCACCCTTGATCTGCTTGGATTTTTCCTTGTCTAACCTCCAATTAGGACTTCTTGCCCAGCTTTAGTCACTAGGACTTTTCTTAGCCTCCAACTAGGACTGCATAGCCTTTAACTAGGACTTCCTCTGCCTAACCTCCAGTTAGGACTTCTTGTCCAGCTTCACTTAGCAAGACTTCTCGTAGCCTCCAACTAGGACTGCCTAGCCTCCAACTAGGACTTCCTCTGCCCAGTCAAACTGATTTGGACTTCTCGCTAGTTTTCTTGTCAAATTGACTTGACTAGACTTCACTCACATTCAAATATTAGATCCTGTTTGGATCAACCATTGGTCAAATTGATCAGACCTAGATGTATTGTCAAACATCGAAACTCTAGGGATAGACTAGTGCTCCTTGCACCATCAATATTTTCCTTTTTGATGTTTGATAATTTCTTAAGTTAAATCTCGGTCAGGGGTTTAATAATCTAGGAGAAATCTATATTTTTTAACTTAAGTCCCTTCTCCTCCTTTTTATATATCAAAAAACTTATTATATTTCATCAATAATTATGATATGTCCTATGGTTATAACTTAGTCTTGACAGTTCTTGAAAAGCCATAATAGATTTCAAAAATAATTTTAAAATAATTTTTTAAATGAGTTTTTCCAATATAATTTTTAAAAGATTTTCAAACTAAATTTTGAAATATGTTTTTGAGATATAAAGTAGATGGTTTTTTAAAAAATATTTATTACTCTTTTAACTATGATCTCCCTTTAACCTAACAAGTTCTTAGGGCTCTTTGTTAACCACAAAATAACCTCCCTATGTGTCTTAGGATTTGATCCAAATTTAAAAGAATAATTAAAAGTAATTTTGAAATATGATTTTGAAATAGCTTTTCAAAGATTTTTCAAGTGTTTTTCAAAGATTTATAAAAGATAGTTTTGAAATATGTTTGATCTTTTAATTTTGGACCCCCTTAATCTAATATTTCCTTAGGGCTCTTTGTTACCCACAAGGAAAACTCCCTATGTGTCTAAGAGGTTAATCTAAGTTAATAGAACAAATAGTTTATGATTTTTAAAATTCTTTTTAAAATATGAATTTTAATTAAACTTTTAATTTGGACTTCCCCCTATCCTAACATTTCCTTAGGGTTCCTTGTTAACCACAAGTCAATCTCCTTATGTGTCTCAGGGGTTGTTCCAAGTCAAAAGCTCACTTATTAAAATATTTTCCAAACATGAGTTTTCAAAAATATTTTTTCAAAATGTTAGAATTTGTGAACTTAATTTTTAAGAGGTCTTTTAAAGATAGGATCTTTTAAGAAGTACCTTCCCCCTAAGTAGATACTCCCTTATGACATCATTGTTAACCACAAGAAATTTCTGCTTATGTGTCTTAAGATTGTAGACATAGTGTTAACCTAGAGGTTTTGTATCTTAGTGTTGGTCAACCAATTTTTTAAAAAATTATTTTTGAAAACTATAGTATAAGTACACACAACAAACATGAACCTCAAGTAATTGTCAAATTTTAAAAAATAGTTTTAGAAAAATAGTTTAGTAATTTTTGAAAGAGTTTTTCAAAATTTTATGATTTAATGGTTCTTAACATTTCACCCATTCTAAGTGCCTCAGTGGATGGCATACAATGGTTGCCTTATGAATTTTGTGAGATGTTTTATCAATTTTATCTTTATTAATTAAGTTGAGTTTTAATGAGTATTTGACTTTGTGTTAGATTTACGTTTAACTGTTAGTTGGCTAAGTCTATATTTCAAAAATCGGCTTTCATGTCGTGACAAGACAAAGGCCTTTTTAATTATCAGAACAATGACTATTTCCTTAGACAAAATATTTTTAAGAAATTATGATCTTAATCAACTTCTTGAAAAAACCCTAGTCTAACTAGTCTAAAATGTGGCAAGGTAGCTTCAATTAAGTCAGCTTAGCTAAGCAGATTAAGCATGGTACTCTTTACCCCACTTGACTCCTAGACTAAAATTCTCTAACGTATTATCATCTCGCCCCACTCTGGTATTATATTGGGCAAGTATCAACCAGTCATTTATCTTTAACTATCCGTTCTAGATTAAGTAGTAAGTAAATATGATGACATGATATTTATATGCATATAAGATAAAGCATATGCATGTACATGACATATATGCATGAGTCAATCAAGGTAAGTAATTTTTTAATTTCTAATAATGTGTTAAATTCTCTATTTGATAAATTTCATATGAACCTACAAATGTGTCAACTCACTTTGATATATTTTAAATATTATTAAGTTTTATTTCATTTGATAATATTTTAATTTAATTTCATAATTATAAGTATTGTATTATAATTAGGTTTATAGATTTCAGTTATATTAGTTTGAATTATTATTAATTTATTTTTGAATTATTAATTTATTTTTGAATTATTAAGGGTTGGTGATTTAATTTTAGATTTGAATTATGTTAAGTTCCATAATTAAATGAAACTTGATGATAATTAATTTTATTATTTAAATTTGACTTGTTAAAATTTATAGATATATGATACGAGAAATTTGGGGTTAATTATAAATAATTTAGCCCTAATTGGTTAACAAGGATTAAGGATGGTTAACTATTGCCTCTAATAATTATCGTTAGAAGCTTGATTAGTATTGGATTGGGTTTTAATTTAGGTTTAATGTTGAGCCCAATAAGCCAATTGACCCAGCCCATTTAACCAGCCCCACTTAGCCCAATTAATCAGCTATTGGGTTATTGGATCAAGGATTTGGCTTAACTATTAACCTGAACTTGTTAAGGAAACTTAAAGCCGCGCGACCGTGACTTTCTTCCTTGAGTCGTGTTGGGACTTCTCTTCCTCTCCTTCTCCCGATCGTGGGATTGCGTTCGTCCGCAGCTGATGCCAATGCCAAGGTGACCCGTTGGCGATCAAGGGCTTCGACCGTCGGGCTTGGTTCTCGCTGGGAGTGGCTAGGATCATTAGGTGGCGACGATCGAGACAACGAGAAATAGAGTGAGCTCGGATGTAAGGAGAAGTTGATTGATGAGTTTAATCCCTAGTTGAATTCCTAGTTTAGAGTGTTTCATTGGGTTTTCTTTAGATCTGTGAGCTCACTGATTTGTTGAGGAAACAGATCAGAGGACGGTGGGGTTCGACAGCGAAGCTGAGAGTGGAATCGAAGTTGACCTATGGCACTATCGGCTCTATTTGAGGTGAGTGTTCTTGAATCTAGTTAATTCTCAATCTTGGAGTTGTTCTGTTTGGATTGAGATCGGGTTTTCTAATTGGATTGGTTTATGGATTTTCTGATCGGGTTTAATCTCTAGTGGATCTGTTTCAATGAGTGGTCCGGTGTGATTTTGGTTCTCTGTTGGACTTGCTCGGTGTTATTAAGTTTGGTGAGATTGGATTGTGATGTTGTAGGGTTGTTTGTGATTGTTGGAAGTTGACCGATTGTGGATTGTGATTTTGTAGGGTTGTTTGTGATTTCTGGAAGTTGAGAACGTAATTTGAAATTGTTCACTACTAGAAAAAAGTTAATAGACAACGCCCCAAAGACAACGTTTTTTAGCAAAAGCGTTGTGGTTTTTCAATTTACAACGTTTTTAGTCAAAACCGTTGTCTTTTAAAATTAAAAGACAACGTTTGTTCAGAAAGCGTTGTCTATTAGCGTTTATTTTGGGTCAACCACAACACTTTTAAAAAACCGTTGTCGAAAGCGTTGTCTTTTAGCGGGTTTTTTTGCCAAAGACAACGCTTTTAAAAAGTATTGTCGTTGAGGGTTGTCGTTGAGGATTTAGAGGGTTTATCTCCAGGTTTTTTATTGGGCGAGTCCGCGATTTCCTTCGTGCGTACGCCTCCTCTTCTCTTCTCCCGTCCCATTTTTGTCCCTCTTCCGCTCACCTCTATTCTTCGTCCCTCTCCCGCTCACCTCTAGCTACTCTTCATCTTCCCCCCTCTTTTCGTGCCTCTCATCTGACACTATCCCGCTCGCTCCAGACCTCGTAGTCGTAGGCTCCCGTCAGCCGAACGACACAAGCAAGAATCCAAACCCTACCTCCTGTTTTTGGTCCCCCCCTGACCTCGTAGCTACTCTTCATCCCACCCCCCCCCCTTTCGTGCCTCTCCTCTCCTCTTCTCGCATCACGGTAGCCCCTCCTTTGCATCTGACACTATATCTTTCGTGCTCGCTCCAGCAGTCGAGCCGCTTCGACTCACCCGTCGCTCCTTGGCGAGGCGAACGCACCGACGCGACACAGGCCCCGGCCCTCCCGTCAGCCGAACGACAGAGGCAAGAATCCAAACCCTACCTCCTGTTTTTGGTCATCCGATCCATCAAACCTGTTACTGGCGTCGTCCTCTCGACATTTACGTTATTGGTTGGATCTGTTAGGGTTTCGAGGGCACTGGGATCTGAGGCTTGGAATGATGGATAACAAGGAGCTGGAGGATCGCCTTCGTGATGTTGGGAACAGGCTAACCTCTCCTCCCTCCTGCGTGGATGAGCTCCTACCGCTTCTCGATGTAAACCCTAGATGCCTCGTCATTTAAAAAAATAACAATGAATATTGTCAGAGTATTTAATACTTTGCTAATTTGGTAGTCCAAATACCCATTTTTTTCCTGAGTTCTTTTGCACTTGCATTTGAATTAATCTAGCGACCATGACAACTTTTCTGTCAGCATAGTGTAATTGCCAAATTGGATGGTGTGTATACTGGTTAGTCTCGCATCATAGTTTGTATTTTGTTATGAGATTATTCTTTCCCCTTTTTCTATAATGTGCAAAAAAAAACCTACCTCTGAAAGATTCGGAACTGCTTCCTGTACAGCCACGAGGTTTGTTATCTCTGGTACAGGTTATCCCAATCAGGTGGCATTATTTTAAGCGAGTACAGTAAAGTTGTAGCCTCTATATGCCTTTAGAATGTGGATAGCTTGGAGCAAAACATTAATGCCTCCGGTGAAATTATGGTGCATTAACTATCCCATAAAACATACAGTTATATATTGCAATCTATGATTTCCTGGCAATGTGATTTGATGAAGTCTGCTTCCGATAATGTTTGTCTCATGAACTCTATTATGTTTAAACTATATATATGGTTCCATTGTTCACTGGTTGGATGAGTTGCTCCTAGGCATTTGTGCTTGTTAACTGTCTCATTCTCCTAGTATCTATTTTTTTTCTTCTGCATTGTTATTCATGCTTTGTAATATTTCTTATCTTGTAAGAATCTTATGTTGAATATTTTGATTTTACTACCACAATTACTTTCCTTTCTTCTTACATCTTTTTCACTATTTTCTGGTTGTGAAGTAGATCTATTGATTCTTTTGTTATTTATTTTGAAGAAATCTTTTGCTGAGTTTTAGATATTTTGAATCTATTATTTGACAAGGAAATATTTACACAAGTATCATTGATAAGATAGAAGTGGGTGATTGAAATGTAGAAGAACCTCTTAAATCTTATGTGATCATTGCATAGACTTCAATGCCAGTACAAGATCTTTGTTCCCTATCCCAAATAGTAGGGACAAAATTGCTTTGTGTTGTTGTATAAGTATGTCTTGATAATAGTATCTGTTTTGCTTCTGCTGTCCATTTGGTTGTATTATGAGCTGTTTGGTTCATCCAATGGTGTGCATGTATGTTGAACCATCTACCAAACCGTTAAAATGCAAACCTTGGTTAAATGTTTGTCACACTTTGATATTGAATCTGCATTCAATTTCAGTTATTTATTTGTGTTTTGTTTTAGTTGACTTTTGGGTCATTGTTACTTCAGGCAGATGACAGCAAACAGTCTGAAAGGACTGTTTCAGATGAATTGCTTAAGGTGAAGTTTTGAACTGATTTTTGCTTTTTTTTCACACTTAATCTAATGCCATATAGCATTGTAACCTTCTCTTCTTTTGTAAATTTTGTACTTTAGGGGTCTGAAGAAATGGAACAAGAACTTGGTTGTCCAGAAGAAGTTAGTTCTACCAAGAAATCCCCAAAACCTGCAAGCAGCAATTGTAATGTTCAGATGGGCAAGAGTGAATCAACAATAGAACCATCTTCTCCAAAGCAGTAGTCTCAGAAGATAAATCCCAGAGGCAAAGAAGTAGAAAAGGTTCAGTAAACAAGACTGGTCATGGAAGTTCATCTCAAAAATCAAGAATATCTAAGGCCAAACAACATGAGGATCTCAAAGGCAAAGAAATTGTAGATATGGAACCAATTAAGAAGGTGACTTCCATTTATCTCTGCTCTATATTATCAACATTGGGCTCTGTCAACCTCATCTTACAAATAGCAGGACTAGTCTATAATGGTTATCTCGACAGGTCATCAAAATTTATTGCTTAGAGAGTTTCTGCTAGCATATTACTTAATTGTTTTTCTATTCTCTTTCACCATTAAATCTTAACACAGCATTGGTACTGCATTGTTCTTCTTTGTTATGCATAGTGCACTAGATGTGTTTACACTGTGTACTTTAAATCTCAAGTTTTATTTTTATTATTTTTCTGTTGGTCTTGTTCTTATGCAACCATCTGTGCACTTTGAATCCTGCAAGTTGCTTATTGACATATTCTACATATATCTGTAACATGGTATTCTCGATAATATGCTTATTAAGGTGGTCTCGATGACATGTCTTTCTGATTTTGGTAACTAGAATTCAGGTTGTAATACACACTTGAATATTTGATTATAGTCATGCTTTGTAATATTTCTTTTCTTGTAAGAATCTTATGTTGAATATTTTGATTTTACTACCACAATTACTTTCCTCTCTTCTTACATCTTTTTTACTATTTCTTGGTTGTGAAGTAGATCTATTGATTCTTTTGTTATGTATTTTGATAACTTATTTAATTGATGAGCTAATTATTTGTTTATGTGCAGTTGTCATTGGATTCTCACTGTCATTGCACCTGTTCTATTTCTGCTGCTGTTGGAGGATATTCTGTTGCGTTGAAACCTTTGTTATGGACCTGCTGCTGTTATGGAGCTTCTATGTTGGAAGTTGTAACTTGAATTTGTGTTATGAACTTGTATAAGTTGTATGTTATGGACCTGCTGTATGTTATGAATTTGTGTTATGAACCTGCTGTAAGAATGATTTTTGTGTAAATATAAGTTGTATGTTTTGTATGTGATTTAGTAAATTTTGTAGCCAATGATTTTGTATTTACAAAATATATTATTTCTTATTTACTGCTAAAAAAAATCAAAAGACAACGCTTTTAAAAACGTTGCAAACCCCAAGCAATTTGTAACAAAATTACAACGCTTTTTAACCGTTGCAAAATGTGTTGTCATACCTATTAAAAACAACGTTTTTAAAGCGTCGCAAAAAGCGTTGTAATATTTACAACGCTTTTTCTGCGTTGCGAAGGTGTTGTCGATGTTAACAAAGACAACGCTTAAAAAGCGTTGTCGTTGAGGGACCCCTTTTACAACAGGGCCTCTTACAACGCTTTTTAACCCACAAAGACAACGCTTTTTCCGCGTTGTCTATTAACATTTTTCTAGTAGTGTCACTACAACAAATTTGACTTTCCGCAACACGTCATTAACAGCACACATCTATAGTGCGCTGTTAATAATAGTTTTTACAGCGCACATAATCAAGTGCGCTGCGGATAAGTTATTATATTTTAAAATTAACAGCGCGCATATAAATGTGGGCTGCGAAAAGTATTTTTTACAGCATGCAAAAATTATACGTTGTTAAAGAAAAGTTAAAAAAATAATATTAACAGCGCAGATAAATAATACGCTATTAAAAATACCTGATTAATTTCCTTTTCCCATCCGCCTTTACTCGTACCCATCCGGCTTTACCCGTACGCAACTTTACACCGTTTAGGTTTCTTCCCGACCGCGCCCGTGCTCTTCGCGACCGCCGTTCTCCCGCTCGCCTCTTCCCCTCGCCCGCCCGTGCTCGGCCGGCCGTGCTCGCTTCCTGGTCGCGCTCGCTCTCCCGACGGCCCGTGCTCGCTCTCCCGGCCGTGCTCTGTCCGCCGCCCGCGCTCTGGCCCGCCCGTGCTCTGTCCGCCACCCACGCTCTGGCCCGCCCGTGCTCAATCCGCCGCTCGTGCTCTGTCCTCCACCCGCCTCTGGCCCGCCCGTGCTCTGTCCAGCCGCCCGTGCTCTGTCCGTCGCCCGTGTTGTAGTGATATATTTTCCCTACAAGAATCAAATCCTTCAACTTTTTCATTGTGTTTTCGCTGATTGATAGTGCATAAGCTCTTGAAGATGATGTGTTGAATTTAGCTGTAATTGTGTTCCCTTTTTCATTATTATTGATCTTTGTGGATTTGTCATAATAGACAGTAGACAATGGAAGGCTGACATTTCGGAGAGGGAGGCATGTACACTCAAGAAAAGTAGAACAGGTAATAAATTATTCTTGTTCATATGGTTAATAGATTTTGGATCACAACTACATAGCTTGTCTTTGTCTTTGATTGGGCCCTTTTCAACTTCCTTTCTACATAGTAATCCGTTTGTATCTTCAGATAGATTGTTGCGAGAGATAAATCATGTTCGGCAAGGAAGGTTTGATCCACATTCTGATCAAATAACAGATATTCAGGACTACAAGTAAATCTACTCTGTGTTTCCACAAAGGTCCTCAACAAATGTGCTAAATAATCTTAGATTTCCATGATCTTTTGTTGTTTAGGATTTTCGTGGCCACTTGGAATGTGGGTGGGAGATCCCCACCAAAGAACTTGAATCTCTTGGATTGGATTCATGCTTCTTCTCCTGCAGATATATATGTTTTAGGGTTAGTTTTTTTGTATCGTTCTTTTAGCCATTTATCGAGGAATTGTAGCAGCAAAGAGCCATTATATAAATATACTTCACAAAAACCTGTTACTTTGTGTTTTCAGGTTTCAAGAGATTGTTCCACTCAATGCTGGAAATGTTCTTGGAACAGAAGACAATGGTCCGGCCAAGAAGTGGCTGTGGCTTATTAGAAAGACTCTCAACAGTCCCGACACATGCGGCTCAGATAGCTACCATACTCCCTCTCCTGTTCTAGATCCTATATTGGAATTAAACGCTGATTTTGAAAGGTCATCGGCGAGGCAAAAAACTTCTGCATTCCTCCACCGACGTTTCTTCCATTCTCTCAGCTGTAGTTCAAGAATAGAAGCGGATACCATGTTTCCTCACCTCATGCTGGATCGCCGATTCAGTGTTTGTGAAAGAGTTAGTATTGCGAGCAGGCCAAGTGATTTTGATCCCAATTCAAGGGGTGAAGGTCCTGAAGAATCATCTGGTGATGAAAACATTGGTGTGGAATCACCTATTGCACTCTTTGTCTCACCATTTTATGGGTATGGCGCTCCTCCAAATAACAAAGAAAGAGATAGGTTTTCTGCAAATTCCAGGTACTCACTTTCATAACTTTCTCATAGATCTTCCGTCTGAACAATTAGCCATCCCTTAGTTGACTTATCGAATGAATGACGACACTGATCTTTAACGTGTGTCAGTGTCAGCTACTATTTGGTTGCAAGCAAGCAGATGGTTGGAATATTTCTTACCATTTGGGTGCGCAGTGATATTAGAGATGATGTGAGAAACTTGAAGGTTTCATGTGTTGGCCGAGGATTGATGGGTTATCTCGGAAACAAGGTAATGACATGCTTCTCGCTACATCAAGTTGTTACAGTGTTACCATTTATCTCATTTGTATATGAAGTGTACATATCATGACATGTATCTTTATATGTTTTTGACTTAATGAAAAATGACATTGGATTTTCATTTTCTAGCATCATTGCTGCAATTATTTCCTTTTCTATTCCATAACATACTTGCTGTATTTTTTTGTTATTTTTTAAACTTTTTCCCTTAGCAAATTGTATTAAAATCAATGCCCACTTGTTTATCTACTCTGCTATTTAATTATGATAATTTAAGATGTCGTTCCCTCTTACAGGGTTCTATATCAATAAGCATGTCTTTACATAAAACAAGCTTCTACTTCATCTGTAGTCACTTGACTTCTGGGCAAAAAGAAGGAGATGAATTACACAGAAACTCAGATGTCATGGAGATTCTAAAGAAGACTAGATTTCCCCAAGTCCAGAGAGGTAATAACGAAAAGTCACTTGAAACAATTCTCGATCATGAGTAAGTTCATTCCTCATAGTTTACTAAAATTCCTTCCATTTATGAAGGCCGTGAAGAAAGGCTTCGAATAAACTTGTTTCCCTTGCTTATCTTATCTCAGTCGCATAATATGGCTTGGGGATTTGAATTACCGCATTGGTCTTTCTTATCGGTCGGTGAAGATTCTAGTTGAAATGCGAAACTGGAGAGCATTATTGGAAAAAGATCAAGTCATTTGCTAACTATTTTCATATCACCGTAATTTACTTGGGTGTCCAAGTATAAGCTATTGAGAACTTGCTTACCCTTTGTGGATCCTTTTGTTTTTAATAGAAGATGCATGAGTGCTTCTTGCTGCTTATTGAAAGATATGAATCCTTTTATAATGTCTGTAAATTATGAAGGTTTAGTATCATACTTGACTTGCAACTTTAAACAGCTCCGAATAGAGCAACGATGTGGTCATGTATTTGAGGGTTGGAAAGAAGGAAGGATTTATTTTCCTCCAACTTATAAATATTCAAACAACTCGGATCTATATGCAGGAGACGAAATGAACCCTAAGGAGAAGCGGCGGACACCTGCATGGTAAAATTAGCTAATGTATAGCCATGAATATTCTCAGCTTCCAAACTCTAACTTCTGAACCCATTTATCCATTTTATGAAGGTGAGATCGCATATTATGGTTTGGGAGAGGTCTTAGTCAGTTGGCTTATGTTCGTGGAGAGTACAGGTTCTCTGACCACATACCTGTTTTCAGCACTTTCACTGCAAAGATTGAAGTGACGAATTATAGTCAATGCAAGAACATGGGTTATTGTAGTTCTCGAGTAGAGGTGGAAGAACTCTTAGCATATTCACAGGGTTATGGCGGACTGCACTAGTACTAAAGCGGGTGTGAGATCGCATTCAACAATTTAGGTACACTTTCATGTTCGCCAAAAGGAATGCTTATTTTTATTCTTATACTAGTTTGTTAAAACATGACTAGTTTTTTTTATGCTGAATCACTCTTTGTTATCTTTTTTGAGGTACCTTATATGTGCAGTAACATTTGATAAAAGATCTAATATCCTGCCTTATGAGGCAGCAAGCAGTTCTTTGGATCAAGCAAATAGGTACTGATTTTATTTTAATTGAACTATTAAATCATGCTCACAGTGACTTGTTATAAATTAGTTGAAGCAGTGTATGACTAAATCCTTGGATGTATTCATCAAGAGACAACATTGTAACTTTGATTTTGATCAGATTTTTGTCCAAGAAGTTTCAGAGTTTCGACCCCAAACAACTCACTAACATCTATTAACCAGTTTTTTATGTTACTCAAAATACCATGCATTCTGGCAAGCAGCTAATCGGTTTATAGTTCTCACTTGAACAAATGTGTTCCTGAAATAAAAGACAGCACCAACACTATAAGGAGAGGGGGACTTCTGGCTCCATCGACAAGATGCAGACTGGATGTCTTTTTTCACCCTGATTGTTTTGCATTTGCAGGAGTGCAGGAATACTTTTTGTAGAGTGAGAAGCACCTACTGTTGGAATCTGATTGGTATCAACAATGCAATGTTGATAAAAAAAAAGTCCAATTGAATAGCACCTACTGTTGGAAATTTATGTTTAACTTTCGCTTCGCTTTGCACATCAATTTAAAATATTTATCATACTTGAGGCAGAGTGCATGCAATTAGTTTTATTTTGTTATTATTGACCGTTTAAAATTAAATGTAATAGTTATCTCCCTTTTTCCCTTTTTTGTTGTATCATTTTGAAGTGACACGATGTTCATTTTGTTATATAGAGTGCATACATATATATATTTTATCATACTACATTTGATATTATAAGATAAGCTTATTGTCTATAAGACTAACAATAACTAATTTGTTTGTCAAATTAGGTTGCTAGTGGTGGCATTGGAAGTGGTGTTGAAAATTATATTAGTGGTGATAGCAATATTGCAGCTCAAGTAACTATCTTAACCCAATATTATACTTTCGTTTATTATTTATAGCATGCTCTATTATAAAATTTGTTTAATCATTAATTATTGTTTATTGTGATATAGTCAAAACTGAAAAAGATGACTGCTGGAGATATCAGTGTTAATGCTAAATGTAAGCTGCTTCATTGGTCTGTTGATGGAGCTGTTGCAGAAGGTCGAATTGCATCCACAGATCCAAAAGCAAAAGTACATCACGTTCCTCTTGGTGGATCTTATTGGAAAGTTTGGATTGATAGAGTTCTTGTGGAGAAGGTGGAGCTAATTCGACCAAACGAAGAAATGCTTTTTCTTGAGGATGCAATAGGAAGCACAGTAGCTTGGGCATCGATGTTTATAGTTTTGTCTGACTGATTTGGACGAATCGATATACTGTTTGTAGTAAAGATGAACATGAACTTGGATTGTTTTGTCTAACTAGATGTAGATGATTATCTTTGATATATTTGAACTATGATTTTATAATTGTGAATGTGATGTTATCTAATATTTGTATGTTGGATTTTAAATGTTAGAGCTTTGAGCAGGTTATAATTATTTGTATTTGTATTATATATTTGTGTATATAGGTCTATTTGTGTATATATTTGTGTATTTAAAAAATATAATTATCCGCAGCGCGCGGGGCGCGTGCTGCGGAAAATTACACCTTTCCGCAGCGCGCGGGGCGCGTGCTGCGAAACATTGTACCTTTCCGCAGCGCGCGACCCGCGTGCTGCGGATGCAACTTTCCGCAGCGCGCACCCGCGTGCTGCGGATGTAACTTTCCGCAGCGCGCGCCCGTGTGCTGCGGATGCAACTTTCTGCAGCGCGCGCCCCGCGCGCTGCGGATGAATTATAACTTTCAACAGCTTGGAGTTATGCAGCATGCAATGTGCGCTGCGGATAGCTTAATTGCGCGCTGCGGAAAGTCAAATTTGTTGTAGTGATAAAAAGGTAACCCATGCCAATGGGTACGGGTACGCACACATCTACCCTAATTTCCTCAAGTCCTTAAACTCCTTTCTCATGCCGAATCCTAAATTGAGCGTTAGAGTGACTTATCGGGAACCCCCTCCCGGCGTCATTCTAACTCTCTTTTTTGAGTGCTTTTCAGGTCCTCTTATCTCCCCGGGCGATTCTCTTTGAGGATCATGCACTTCAGCAGTTCTGAATCGACATTTGAACCATCCACGGTGTATTGGCCGAAATAAATTGACACCGTCTGTGAAAAAACTGAGCTGAGACGCTACGATGGTTAACACCAGAAGAATTAATGATAATCATGACTCCATCGGAGAGAAAAGCTACGACGAGGTAATAACTATGACATTAGAAAAAATCATTCTTGATTGCTTTTTTATTTTTATGGGTGTTGCCTTGAGATTTGGCACCAAGAAAATCTTCAATCACTTTAGATTAAAACCTACTGCTTCTTTTATCCCTCGCTAATGAACCCTAAATCTTCCTCCTTTTCCTTTTCTCCTCACCGTCACCACCTTCTGCTCGGCGAGATCCACTTCATAAGGGCAAAATGTTTAGGGTTCATTGGGAAAGGGCTAATGGAGAAGGAGCAATCAGTGAAGCAGCTGTCGTCTCACAAATTCTTCACGTAGCAGTTGGAGACCCTCTTCAACAACTTCGGATTCAGCTCTGCCTCCATGCACTCACGGTGGTTTTTGATGTGCGTAGGATATATATGTAGGGTCTAAAGAATGTCCACATCTCCATAATGGCATGATATTGTCCACTTTGGGCCTAAGCCCTCATGGTTTTGTTCTTGGGCTCTCCCCAAAAAGCCTCATGCCAATGGAGATATCTTACATCCTTTTAAACTCATGATCTTTTCCATGTTTTTTAGATGTGGGACTATGTTTACACCCTTGCAACCCAACAATCCCCCCCTCAAACAAAGGACCACTGGAAGCTCCGCTACCATTTCTCATGGTCCGGCTGCCATTTCTCATGGTCCGACTGCCATGTCCTCATGGTCCGGCTTCCATGTCCCTCATGGTCCGACTGCCATGTCCCTCATGGTCCAAGCCTCCCCTACTTCCTTTGTTTTCCCCGAGGGTCCCCACATGGTTAGATCTGGATCATGGCTCATCCGACGGTTAGTCCGGTGAACAGCGACCTCGCTCTGATACCAATTGTAGGGTCCCCAAGGATGTCTGTATCTCTACAATGGCATGATATTGTCCACTTTGGGCCTAAGCCCTCATGGTTTTGTTCGTGGGCTCTCCCCAAAAGGCCTCATGCCAATGGAGATATCTTCCATCCTTTTAAACCCATGATTTTTTCCATGTGTTTTAGATGTGGGACTATGTTTGCACCCTTGCAACCCAACAATATATACATTTCTAATGTTTACATTGCATATCTTTCTGCATTTCATGATGATTTCTTACGTTTGTCACATCCTTTATTTACACATTAGGCGTGTTTTCTCCATTTTCTAGTTCGGAGGTATGCTCTTATTTTTATACTTTTGCAGGACGAAAATGGAGTGAAAAAGGTGAAACAGAGAATTAATCGAAGATAAGGCAAGACAGGGGTGTAACTACTAGGCACGGTCGTGTCTCCATCTCCAAGGGTTCGTGCCCACCAGGGCACGGTCGTGCCTCACCAGAAGTATAAGGGTCATGCACCAACAGAACAACAACTATCCATGGTCGTGCCCACCAGGCACGACCGTGCCTCCATCCAACAAGCCAACTGCCCATGGTCGTGCCCACCAAGCACGACCGTGTCTCCATTTTACAGAGCGAAGCCAAGGACCCGACCATGCCCAACAAGCATGGTCGTGTCTTCATCCAGAGGAGGAACTATCTCTGGTTGTGCCTCCAAGGCACGGTCGTGCCAAATTTTCAGTAGCTCAACAGGCTGGCCGTGCCAACCAGGCACGGCCGTGCCTTGATTCCATAGGCTCGACAGGTCGTGGTCATGCCCCCTAGGCACGATCATGCCTCATTTTCAGGGGGTCAACAGCCCCTGGTCGTGCCACCAAGCACGACTGTGTGACGAGGGTGTTCCACCCATGTGCCATGGGCCGTGTGGCGAGACACGACCGTGTGGCGAAGGGTTGATAGTGGGGGCATATAAATACCCCCCCCCCCTAAATGGCCCTAAAAGTAGGGAGAGGCCTTGGGAGTGA
>NW_027429392.1:0-5924 GCF_044706935.1 Curcuma longa | reverse complement strand
CAACTAAACTAAATAAAATTAATAATAATCAAGATAAGGTGAACAAGTCAATTTTACTTAAAAATTCGAAATTAAAAATTTAAGATAATACTAATAATAAGAAAAATTCAAAATTCAACAAGTTTAATCCTAAAATTAATAATTTAATAAATAAAAATTAAAAATTAAATAATAAAATTAATTATAATTCAGTGCCATTTAATTATGAAATATTGAATAAATCTAATACATTAAATATTAAAAATTTGAAATTAAATAATAAAATTAATTATAATTCTATACCGTTTAATTATGAAATATTAAATAACTCTAAAAATTAAATTCAATAATTTGAAATTAAAATCCTAAAATTTAGGAAAATATTTTTATAAATTCTAACAAGTCAAATTAAATATTAAAACTTAAATTGATTAATCATTCAAACATAATATACTATTTTAACAACTATTTCAAAAATCTACTACAAAGTGATGTTTGCAAAAGTATTTCAAAAACTCATGTGAAAACTAAGTTTTTTTTTAAAATTAATTTAAAATATAAATTATTTGAAAAATTTTTACAATCTATTATAGACTTTCAAGAATTATCAAGACTTAGAAGTGACCATAGGCATTACCATTATTGTTGGTGCAAGAGAGAATGAGCTAAATGTTAAATCTTTTTGATGTATGAAAAGGGGGAGAAGAGACCTTAAGTTAATAATATAGATTTCTCCCAGAAAATTAAACCCTGACCTATATTAACTTAAGAAATTGTCAAATATCAAAAAGGGGGAGATTGTTGGTGCAAGATGCACTAAGATCTTGCCTAGAGTTTCGATGTTTGATAATACACCTAAGTCGGTCAGTTTGACTAAGGGTTGATCCAAACAGGACTTGATGTTTGGATGTGTGGAAGTGAGCGAGAAGACCTAGTCGGTTGGACTAGGCAGTGGAAGTCCTAATCTGGAAGATTGGGCAAGGGAAGTCCTAGTGAGTGAAGCTGGGCAAGGCAAAGTCCTAGTTGTAGGCTAGGCAAAGGGAAGTCCTGATTTGGAGGATCAGGCGGAAGTCTTGGCAGAGTCAAAGTGCACCAGGTAGAGTCTAGACTTGGTCAGGAGGACCAAATTGCAGTAGAGAGCTGGGCCTGGTCAGGAGGACCAAGCTGCAGCTGAGGGCTGGACTGATCAGGAGAATCAGTTGCAGTACAAATCTTGGGGGGCAAGGACAGAGCCGAGCACAAGTCCAACAAGTCTGGAGGACTTGGTTGGCATAAATTCTCCTGAGTGGAGTGGGTAAGGACACGTTTCCAGAGTGGAACAGGAGACGTCAGACTAACCCAAGATTTCGGTAGAAATCCGAAGTTAGACCCACAAGGTAAAGCTAGGTTGGCTTGGTTGTTTTAATGCTTGTTTTGCAGGAATCATAATGCAGGGTCAACTTCAACAAGCCATAACTTTTGACTCGAAACTCAGAACGAGGCAAACTTGGATGCATTTCGAAGCCCTTTCAGAGATCTACAAAAAAGGTTTTTTGAGTCGACTCAGATTCGGTCTGGAGTCGACTCCAAGGGCTGGAGTCGACTCAGAAGCCCATTTGAGTCGACTCAGGCAAGGGATAACGTCCAGAATGAAGATTTATCCACTACATAAGCTGGAGTCGACTCAGGGCTTGTTGGAGTCGACTCAGGGGCAGTATAAAAGGAGGTGAACGCTCAGAAACGAGATCATTCAAGCCAAAAACCTTCCAAATCATTCTGTAGTGCTGTGAAACGCAAAAGAAGCCAGACGCTTGCAACCGGGGGAGATCCAGAAGGAGTGCGCGGCGCTCAGGACTTCCGGATCGGCTAAAAGTGTTTGATTTTCTTTATTATTGTATTTCATTCAGTCTTTATTTTTGTTATTTTATTTATGGACTGTAAGACGGGTTCCTCCGCCTCCGAACACCGTTCGGAAAGGAGACAACTAGTGGACGGGCGCCTCCCGTGATTAGGCCTTGGACGTACTAACCCTGGGGGGTTAGGAACCAAGTAAAAAATCCCGCGTGTCCTTTGTGTTTGCTTTTAATTTCGCTGCTTAGTTTGTGATAGAATCAAACGATTTCGAGAAAAAGCCATATACGCTATTCACCCCACCCCCCTCTAGCGCATATTCTGATCCTACAAAATATACTATTGCAATTATTTGACCAAAACATGATACTTTATTTCATAAATGTTTATGTACAAAAGAGCTAGTCTTTTCAGTATACTTCTTAATAGAGAACACTACTTTAAATGATTCCTAGTCGAGTATTAACATTCAGGGACAATGTTAATGCGACGAGACTAGCATATAGGTCAACATGATGACTTGATCTCTCAAGTCATGGATATGAGATATCAAGTTGACACATGGGTATGCATTGGAGAATGTATACTGAATGACCCGCCGTGAGAAAGTATCATGGATCGTTATATGAGGGTCATATACTTTCTCATGTGGCTATTAGTATGACTATTAGTCCTTAGACCTGAAGTCACCATGGTTCCCAACATAAGGAGTTGCATACTTTGGCTTCGTCAAACGTCACCCGTAACTAGGTGGACTATAAAGGCGATTACTGGGTATGTAACAAATTATGTAGTGGGATGTGAGTGATGTAGATGGGATATATCCCTCCCATATAACGGGAGTGATATCATAGTTCTTGATAGAGTGAGACCACTAAAGTGCATGGCTATGCCCAAATGAGTCAACATGTGATGTTGAGCTCGTTTGATTGTAGTGAGTCTACTTGGAGTTCAAGACATAGATTGATTAGAGGATAACACGGTCTATGCCTTGATTTAATCAATCATGATATCATGGATAAAAGGACATTTGTCATATATTGTGAAGAGTCACAAAGGTGATGTTGGATCTCAACATTCTTGTAACTTGGGTAGTAGTGATGTGTTGCTAGATACCGCTCACTACTTATGTTTCTAAATCGGTTTAGAAACATTGCCAACGTTACAAGAACCTATAGGGTCACACACAAAGGGCAATTAGATGAAGATTAGGTTCATGTGATGAATCAAGAGGATTAGATTCATGTGATGGATCAAGTTGGATTAAGTGTAATCCAAACTAGACTAGAGGAGTTGATTTGATCAACTTTGGGAGATTAGAAGTCAAGTTTGACTTGACTTGAGAAGGAGAATTTTTGGAAGTCAAGTTTGACTTGACTTTATGCCATGTCATCATAAATGTTGACTTGACTTTTTGCCATATCATCATCCATGTTGACTTGACTTATGCCACCTCATGGTCAAAGCTTAACTTGACCAATTGACTTTGAGTTGAGGTGGCATAAGTGGTGGCCAATGATGATGCTCCACATCATCAAGTGTTGCCACCTCATGGAGGTTACAAAGGAGGTTTGTAACTCATGGAAATTGATGGCATTTAATTGGGATTAAATGGTCTTGATGTGACATGCCACAAGAGGTAGAAAAAGTGTGGGATTCATTCAACGTGAAGGGCTTCTCTTCTCCTCTCTCGCCTTGAGTTTTCTCCTCTCCTTTTCCTCTCCTCCATTGCCAAAACCTTCTTGAGTGCTAGCACACTTGTGGTTTTGGTTCTCCACCATTTGTCCGTGTGGATACCAATAGAGGAGCGGCACTTGACGCTCTCAAGATCTGGCATCCTTTTGAATGAGCGGGATACGCAAAGGGCACGCATCAAGGGTAAAAACTCTAAACATGTAGATTTAGAGTAGATCTAAGTAGAAAGCAAATTTATGATTTTCGTACGGATCCGGTGATATACTCTTCGGGGTTTTCCGCAACGCAAAAAGGCAATTTTGCAGCCTGATTTGCTAACAAATTGTGGACTGGGCGCAAGCCTAGTCTAAGACATATTTGGATTTGGGGTAGTCCAGCACATGTGTTGAGGGGAGACGCTGATAAGTTGGAATCACGTATAGAAGTTTGCCTGTTTGTGGGCTATCCTAGAGGAACGAAGGGTGGTTTGTTCTATAGTCCTAAAGATCAGAAGGTCATCGTTAGCACGAATGTCCGATTTTTAGAAGAGAACTATGTAATGAATCACAAGTCCACAAGTAGAATTGTTCTTGAGGAAATTAGAGGAGATACATCCACTTCAGTACCAATAGTGCAAGATGAGATACCACAAGTAACTGCACCGCGTGTCACAGAGAATGCACAAGAACAGGTGGTGCCTCGTCGTAGTGGGAGGGTTGTTAGACAACCTGATAGATTCATGTTTTTGGGAGAGTCCTCGGACTTGGTCCCTGGTGAACATGAAGCTGATCCCTGGAATTATGACGAAGCACTCCAAGATAAAGATGCAACATCTTGGCAAAGTGCGATGAATTCTGAAATAGAATCTATGTATTCTAATAAGGTCTGGGAGCTTGTAGAGCCAGCAGATGGTGTAAAAGCCATCGGATGCAAGTGGGTCTACAAAAGAAAGAGAGGAATAGACGGGAAGGTGGAAACCTTCAAAGCAAGGCTTGTTGCGAAAGGGTATACTCAGAAAGAGGGAATCGATTATGAGGAGACCTTTTCGCCGGTAGCTATGCTTAAGTCTATAAGGATTCTCTTATCTATTGCTGCTCATATGGATTATGAGATTTGGCAAATGGATGTCAAGACAGCTTTCCTTAACGGAAGTCTTGAAGAAAACATCTATATGAAGCAACCAGAGGGATTCATTGCAAAGGCCAAAGAGCATCTTGTATGCAAGCTTAATCGGTCCATTTATGGACTGAAGCAAGCTTCAAGGTCTTGGAACATCCGGTTTGATGTGTTATGGATCGGTTGGTCGCTAGAGGGGGGTGAATAGCGTTTCTCGAATTTTCTTGATCTTTCTCTGCACAGAGATTAGCGGAAGCAAAAATATAAAAGAGAAAGAAAGAGATCAACGCTAACCCGGTTTGTTTACTTGGTATCCACCTCCGCAGAGGTGACTAATCCAAGGATCCACACGCACGCACACACCCGATGCACTATGAATCTTCTCCTTCTCGAAAACCTCGAAGGCGGAGAAACCTTTACAACTCTTTAGATCTCCTCAAGAATGATATGAAATATTGTTTAGGAGGAGAGGAAGAAAGCAGAGAATAGAGAACAAACAAGTTCTCAGAAGAAGCACAAAAGAATGAAAGAATGACAAAAAGATTGAGTTGTTCTCGTGCAGGCTTCTTTTATAATCTCTGCAACATCAGTCGACTGCTGGCAGGGCCAGTCGACTGATGCCTTTAATCGACAACAAAATCTCGCATTAAAGCGCATTAAATGCTTGCCAATTTTCTGCAACGTTCAAATAGCAGTCGACTGTCCAAGACCAGTCGACTGGCAACAGTCGACTCACCATAGCACCAGTCGACTGCCCAGTCGACTCCTGTCTTCCTCTGGCTCGACTGATCTTTCTGTGTGCGTCTGATTTATGAGCAGTCGACTGCTGGCAGGGCCAGTCGACTGGTGAAGCTGAAAAATCCCATTTCAGCTTCTCTTGACCTAGACCTCGGCCTTCAAACACCTCCCACAGCCTCATGCCTCCCTGCACTAGCCTGAGATGCTTCCATCAGCTTCGTCATGTCAAGTCTTTGCCAAGACCACCCTTGGACTTTTCCTTGCCAAGACCACCCTTGGACTTTTCCTTGCCAAGACCACCCTTGGACTTCTCCTTGCCAAGACCACCCTTGGACTTTTCCTTTGCCAAGACCACCCTTGGACTTTTCCTTTGCCAAGACCACCCTTGGACTTTTCCTTTGCCAAGACCACCCTTGGACTTTTCCTTTGCCAAGACCACCCTTGGACTTTTCCTTTGTCAAGACTACGCTTGGACTTTCCTGCAAACTTGCATCACACATGTTAGATCAACAAGAATTGCCTAACTTCAAACATAGTTTAGCCAAACATTGAAACTCAATGTACTTGGGGCAACTATTGCACCAACA
>NW_027429391.1:0-9625 GCF_044706935.1 Curcuma longa | reverse complement strand
TGATAGGCTCCCCGCAAGTATACGGGTTGTCGTCAAGTAATAAAAATATCGATCCACAGGGACCGTGGAATTACTTACTAGATTTAGCACAAAAAGGTGGAGAGAAAACTGAGCATGAGTAGTTGTGGGGGAGAAGGGAGTATTCTAGAGTACTTAATCCTAAATCCGGAGAAAGGAAACGACTGTGACAATGGGTTGTGAAACGATCCTAGGACTTCGGACTCCTCAGAGTATTGATTGATTGACTTGGATCCTCTACCTTTCCTCAATAATTGTTCAATTGTAGGGATGCTAACCAATATATCCAATTCGACCTCGTCAGGTATCCTCGGAATAAAGCATTGGTGTTCTTACGTCATCATTGTCGGTTTGAGATGGTTCTAGAAGCCCGGTTCAAGGCTTTCCTGTGTCACTCAGGCGCCCCGGAATACTAATAGAACCCTATCCCCTGTCACAGGATATCTTTTTACGGACCTCTCTCCAACAATGAATGACCGCTAACTATCCCTCATAGAAACTAACTATGAATTAAGAAACCCCTCGGAAACTCGCCCGGTTCAAGGCTTTCTTCCTGTCACGAAGCGCCCCGGTGTACGGCCTAATGATTCCTCAATTCACAATTAATCCCTACCCTCATAGATTCATACACAAGCATTTCATCATTCACAACACAAGCACAAATCCACAAGGCAATAGACAATTAAATCATAGAAAACGGTAGATTAACAAATCCAAGTTACAATCATCCAATACATCTGATTTATCCTACATCCTAGAATCTAGGGAACTACTCCATATCGTGGAGGTTACAATACAAGGAAAGAAAGAGTTCATCCTAATCCAAAGATACAACAAGAAATGCAGGAAATAGGACTTATCGTTCTTCCTCGGACTGAAATCTCCACGTAGATGAGATGTAGATGGAATGGAGCAGCCGGATCGGTGGATGGATCGTCGAATCTCGCTCCGAAACAGGCGTCGGTGGCTCAAGAACAGCTCCGGTGGCTCTCCAAGGTCTCCCCCCTTTGCTAGGTCTCTAAAAGGACCTATTTATAGGCAGTCCCCGAGTCAGGCACGCCCCCGTCCACACGGCCGTGCCTGGGAGGCACGGCCCAGTGTGGGCACATTCACTGGAGGAGGCACGGCCGTGCCTCTCAGGCACGGCCAGATGCAGTCACGGTTCTGTCCAGGGGCACGGCCGTGCCTCTGAGGCACGGTCCAGAAGAGCTTTGTCTCTGTTTTTGAGGCACGGCCGTGCCTTTGAGGCACGGCCAAAGCCTGTCTCTTCTCATTTTGCTGGACACGGCCGTGCCTGTGAGGCACGGCCAGCTGCAGGGACTCCTCTGTGAGAAACACGGCCGTGCCTTGTGGGCACGGCCAACAGCAGTGTCTTCTCTGATTGGAAACACGGCCGTGCCTGTGAGGCACGGCCACGCCTCGGCTGTCTTCTGTTTTGAAGCACGGCCGTGTCTGGTAGACACGGCCTCTTCTGTCTGCTGCTGATGGGGGATGTTGGCACGGCCGTGCCAGTGAGGCACGAGGCACGGCCAAGGCTTGTTGATGTTCTGTTTGTGCACACGCCCGTGCCTTGTGAAGCACGGCCAGGAAGCTGATTAGACACGGCCGTGCCTATGAGGCACGGCCCTGTCTTGCCTTGTCTTCAATGGTAACTCCGATTTTGCCCGATTTTGCTCCATCTTCCATCCTGAAACAAGTAAAAACAAGAGCAGATCTCCGAACTAGGAAATGTAAGATATATGCCTAAATGCACGGATTAGGGATGCAATGCACACAAGATATAACAATAAAATCAGAAAGATGTGCAAATAAAGTGTAAATACGAATATAAACCCTATGCACATCACACCCCCAGACTTAAACCTTTGCTTGTCCTCAAGCAAAAACTTAGCGTCTAGATTTAGATAACCAATGCAAGCAAATTAGATATCCTAAGCACAGCAATCTAATCTTATCAAACACAAGTAATGGTAAGCATGAAACTCAAAAATCATCAAAACAATGGCCTAGAAGTAGTTCTCCGTGCTAAGTGCAAAAAGTGACCTAAATCCATTTGGTATCAAAATCCTTACTTCTAGTCAAGTCGTCATGCTACCGAATTCCTAAGTGTTCCCGGCCTTAGACACTTACCTGCCACAGGCTTGGTTCATATCTTCCATTGCACAAGGTCTCAAAGGATTGCCTCAAGTCAAGGGAATCAAATCATTTATTTCCCCAGTAACCGCTTTTCGGTCTCAAAGGGGTAAATGAAAAGTTTCCACTCTCGAAACTGTTTTTTTCATCCTTTTATTGTTTTGCAATGTATTTGCTTTATTGCAAACGGTAGATTTTTTTTTTTTTTACAAGGATGTAAGATTTTTCCAAAAGAGCTTACATGCCTTGAGTTGGTCCAGTAACCAAAATGCAATGGAAGATCACCATGGAAACACTAGTACTAAGCAGGTTTCATGAATCATGACTAAGTTCAGAAATCTATCAACCTCCTAGATTAGGTATAAGTGAAAGAGATCCTAAAACCAGGCCAAGGTTTGACTTATTCAAGTTATCCTAGCTCACTTCCTACTTATGAAGATAAGAAAAGAAATAGTCCTAGGATATTAACTACAAGCATTAATCACCCTTATCTTAACAAGTGCTACTGTTCTTGCAAGAAAGACAAACAAGAGATGTCTTGGTGATCAATGACATGTTAATCTACCGTGCATAAAGCAAAATTCAAAGCAAATTGCAAAAGCAAATTTCAAAACAAATTTCAAAGCAAAATGCAAAAAGCAAATTTCAAAACAAATTGCAAAGTAAAGAAAGCAAAGTTCAAAACAAAATGCAACTATTTACACTATGTACATATTTTTGGGTCCCCCCAGACTTGAACATTTCTACATTCCTCCGTAGTCTGGAGGAGGAGGAGGAGGATACCCCAAGGGAGGAGGAAATATAGGAGGTCTAGGTATGTGGCCCAAACTCTGATGATACTGGTAAAGTGCGGCCACTTGCTGTCGTGTGAGATCCATAGACTTCCTATATTGTTCCTCCTTATCCCACACCTCAAATTGATGCCCAAAGAACTCATCAGCCCTACCATAAAACTCATTCGCCCTAGTTAACTGGTCTTGTACTTCCCTAAACTGCTCCCGAGTCATGGTACCATACTCATCCAACTGACGTTGGTAAGCAAAGTGCTCCTCATGGAGTGTGTTTAGGGAGGTGCGAAGATCAGAAAAATCATAGGCTGAGCCAGTCTCTCCATATGCAAAAGAATGTCTAGGTGGCTCATGGTATGAAGGATCATGGTATGGAATGATGATTCATGTTGGTATGCAGTTTCTTGGGTCATATCCACATATGGTTCATATACGGGTGTGGAAGGACTAGGCACTGGAGCACGTAGAATCCAATTTTCGGCCTTTCTAATGGTGGTCTTCGGATGGGGTAATGGAAATGCAAATCCATCCTGAATGTTAAAATCCATACCCCTCCTCAGTCCATTTTATCATCTTCATCGCCAAACATGTGTCTAAGTCTATCCTTGAGTTGCCATAAATTTGTTCTAAATTATCAAACTCACAACCCAAGGACGAGGCGATAACAGAAATAAGGCCGCCAACCACTATTGCTCCAGTTGAAGACTTAGAAATTTTGACCAAGTTTTGGAGGAAATGGAACCCTGTATCAAATTCAACTTGATGAAGCATTGCCCAGATACAATATAGTTCAAGTTTCCTCACCACGCCATCACTCTCAGATCGTCCAAAAATGGTTTTAGTCATGACGCGGTGAACATATCTAAAAACTGGGTTTTGCATCAAGGAGGACTTTGATCTTTGAAGGGTCATAGGGTTCATTGGACAATGCAATTTGCCTCCAAAACTCGACACTATTAAATTCTTTATCGAATTTCCTAGTCACTCCAATAGGTAACCTAAAGCAATTATTAAAATCTTCTAAGGTCCATGTATACTCTAAATTTATCATTCTAAAAGAAATGGTTCCTTCTTCCTTATCTTCACCATTATACTGGACCTCTAAGGAACTAAGGAATTCAAGCGTTATTTTTGGGTAGGTTGGTAAATCATTATTCATAAAATCAAGCCAACCTATATTATCAAACATCCATTCAATATCTTCCTTAATTCCTAACTTTTCCATGGTATAAACATCAGTATAACGAGAGCAATAAATATTACGAGAAGCTAAAACATTATACCTGGCTCTTTGGATGTCGTTGCGAAAGATGATGCCATGGGGGTTGTCGAAACGACTTCCTCTGTAGCCCTTCTCTTTCCTTTATCAGTTGTTTTGCTTCTTCCCTTCGCTGGAGCTTCCTCTCGTACTGGCTCTTTACCCTTCCTCCTTCTTGAGTCGTCACTTTTGCTAGATCCTCCAGATCTGCGGAACTTTTTCAACAAATGACTCATCTTGTTAGATCCAAGGTATGAAAGTAGATCTGAACAAATCTGAGGTGGTTTTTGTTAGATCTGAGATGAGAAGTCAGATCTAAGAAGAAGAAGTGGAAAGACTGAAGAAATGGGGTTTAGGAGTGAGTTGGGAGGAAGTAGAAGAAGAAGAAGAGAAAGGGCTGATTTTTGGGGGGCGGCACACGGCTGTGTCTAGGGAAGGCACGGCCGTGTGCCCCTTTTAAGAAAGTCAGGCACGGGCCGTGCCTTGTAGGCACGGCCTCAAGCTGGGGCTTCTCGGCTTTGAAGCACGCCCGTGCCTGGAGGCACGGTGCCTCACGGTGGAGCTGGCACCCTTCTGTTTAACCACACGGCCGTGCCTCTGAGAGACACGGCCTCGTGTGGGCGTGGCTCTGTTGCCAGGCACGCCCGTGCCAGGAGGCACGGTCCAGAAAGAGCGCGGCTCTGTTGAGAAGCACGGCCGTGCCTGTGAGGCACGGCCTGGTCCAGTCTGCCTTTTTTATTGAGACACGGCCGTGTCTAATAGACACGGCCTGAAAGCTGTGGTGCCCAAAATGAAGGGCACGGCCGTGCCTATGAGGCACGGCCCAGCTTTATTGCTTGCTCAAACTCCGAAATTCCCTGCAAAAACAAGGAAAACTTATTAGCTCTCAACAAAACAAACTTGAAACAAAGAAAAGTATATGCGTATGAACAATAAAGAAATGCAAAACAAAAAAACCCTTGGGTTGCCTCCCAAGAAGCGCTTGTTTAAGGTCATTAGCTCGACCCCTTATTCTCTAATGTACAAGGGATCATTGGTTGCCCTCTCGCAACCTTCCCCTTGGAGGAACTTTGTATTTTTGGGTTTTTGTACATAGCTCCCTTATTAACCCGGCCGGAGCGGGCGTCTTTTCCGGCAAGAAAGAATTATGGTACATCTTCTTCTTCGGTTGGATGGATTCCAACCGGCACACATGAGGTGGTTCTGGCAAATATGCATTGCAGTCCAAAGAGAGGTTGAATTCTATCTTCTTACCACCAACTTCAAGAGAGAGCTTTCGGTTCTTCACGTCAATGTTGGCTCCCGAGGTGGCAAGGAATGACCTTCCCAAAATGATGGGGATAGCCGGGTCTTCATCTATGTCAAGCACAACGAAGTCGGTGGGGATTGTGAACCCCCCGACTTCTACCGGAACATCTTCAACTAGCCCTTTTGGATATCTGCATGTTTGATCAGCTAGTTGAAGGGTCATCGGTGTCAACTTCAGATCCGGGTATCCACATTTGACACTTGTAGTGTAGGGAATGATGCTAACACTCGCTCCTAGATCACAGAAAGCTCTCCCTATAGAAACATTTCCAATTTTGCAAGGGAGGAAGAAGCTACCTGGATCTTTGAGTTTCTGAGGAATCTTGTTATTCAAAATCTTTTCAGTCACATCCTCAGTGAGTGCTATAACATTCTTTGGCCGGGTGATGTCTTTGGTGGATATTAACCCCTTGATGAATTTGGCAAACTTTGGCATTTCAATGAGTGCATCAAGGAGAGGAACATCCAGCGTTAGGTCCTTCACCCTATTGTAAAGCTTTTCAAATTCTTCATCTTTTTGCTTGTAGAGGAGTCGCTGCGGGTAAGGTACATTCTTCACATATGGTTTCTTCTCTGAAGGCCCAGCGGGTGTTGCGGTCTCAACTTCTTCCAACTTATCTTCAATATCAGGAATAGAAGAAGGAGGTTGCACAGCGGCTGGGGTGAAGTATATACCTTCCCCAGGAGCAGTCACCTGAGGCTCTCTATCCTTCAGGGTCCGTCCGCTCCTGAGCTCAATGGCCTTGCAGTGCTCCATGGGATTGAAGTCTGGCTTTTCCGGGAAGTGTACCCACGGTTCTGGAGGAGAGGGAAGAACTGATTTGTGCAATTTGTGTTTCTTGCATCTTCATCCTCTTGTCGTGGTCATCCAATTTTTCATTGATCTTTAACCACGTCACTTTCAAGCTTCTCCAGAATTTTCAGGATTTTCTGGGTATCTGAGACCTCTTCACTAGCTTTTTGAGGTTGTGAACTTTGATTGGAAGGTCCTCCTTGGTTGAAATTGTTGTTGTTGCGGTAAGAAAAGTTTGGGTGATTCCTCCAACCCGGATTGTATGTATTTGAGTACGGGTTGTTCCTTTGATTGTATGCTCCAACTGCATCGCACTGCTCATATTGAACAATCTGATTTTGGCATGCTACAGCTGGGCACATTTCAGTAGTATGACTTGAATCACCACAAATATCACAATTAGTTGTCACCGCATGGACCTTACCAATGTTCATACCTTCAACCCTCTTGGTGAGGGCGTCAATCTGCGCATTTAGCTTAGTGTAAGGGTCGACATTGTACTTCCCAGGAATTTTCTGCACACTACCTCTCTCATTTGCCCATTGATGGTGATTTAGTGCCACATTCTCAATGAGTTCTTCGGCTTCTTCCAAGCTCTTATTCATGAGTGCACCTCCTGCAGCGGAATCCAAGTAAACTTTCGTCTGATAGTTGATTCCATTGTAGAAGGTGTGGATAATAAGCCATCTCTCTAATCCGTGATGTGGACACTTTCTTAGCATTCCTTTGAATCTATCCCAAGCTTCAAATAGTGTCTCACCATCCATTTGTTGGAAGCTTGAGATAAGATTCCTCATATGGGCAGTCTTACTTGGGGGATAAAATTTATTCATGAAGATCTTCTCCAATTGCTCCCAAGAATTGATGCAGTTTGGAGGTAGCGAATGGTACCAGTCCTTCGCCCTATCCCTTAAAGAGAATCTGAAAAGCATTAATCTCTGAACGTCAAAGCTGACCCCTTGCTGTCTTCTTGTACTACAAGCATCTGAAAATATCTCTATGTGCAAGTGTGGGTCTTCATGTGGACCACCCCCAAACTGGTTCTGTTGTATCATGGCTATAAATCCAGGATTGAACTCAAAATTTGCAGCCTCTATGTTGGGGATGGCGATGCATGACGTTGAACCTCTCATTTGAGGTGCAGCATAATCTTTCAGTGATTTCTGGGCCATTGTTGATGATTGTTCTTGATTTATTAACCTTTGTTCTCGAAGTCTCCTTCGAAGAGTTCTTTCTATTTCTGGATCAAAAGGAAACTCCGAAGGTTCGGCCCTGCGCATGCACCAAAGTAAAAGAAATGATTAGATTGCCAGAAAAATAAAGAATGTATGTGCAAAAGAATAGTACCAATGAATAAAATGAAAAGAAATAAAAATAAAGAATGGGGCTATGTATGTATAAGAAAAATGAAAAGAAAAACTTAATGTGCTAAATTAGTAAATAATTGCGCACGATCCCCGGCAACGGCGCCAAAAACTTGATAGGCTCCCCGCAAGTATACGGGTTGTCGTCAAGTAATAAAAATATCGATCCACAGGGACCGTGGAATTACTTACTAGATTTAGCACAAAAAGGTGGAGAGAAAACTGAGCATGAGTTGTTGTGGGGGAGAGAAGGGAGTATTCTAGAGTACTTTATCCTAAATCCGGAGAAAGGAAACGACTGTGACAATGGGTGTGAAACGATCCTAGGACTTCGGACTCCTCAGAGTATTGATTGATTGACTTGGATCCTCTACCTTTCCTCAATAATTGTTCAATTGTAGGGATGCTAACCAATATATCCAATTCGACCTCGTCAGGTATCCTCGGAATAAAGCATTGGTGTTCTTACGTCATCATTGTCGGTTTGAGATGGTTCTAGAAGCCCGGTTCAAGGCTTTCCTGTGTCACTCAGGCGCCCCGGAATACTAAAAGAACCCTATCCCCTGTCACAGGATATCTTTTTACGGACCTCTCTCCAACAATGAATGACCGCTAACTATCCCTCATAGAAACTAACTATGAATTAAGAAACCCCTCGGAAACTCGCCCGGTTCAAGGCTTTCTTCCTGTCACGAAGCGCCCCGGTGTACGGCCTAATGATTCCTCAATTCACAATTAATCCCTACCCTCATAGATTCATACACAAGCATTTCATCATTCACAACACAAGCACAAATCCACAAGGCAATAGACAATTAAATCATAGAAAACGGTAGATTAACAAATCCAAGTTACAATCATCCAATACATCTGATTTATCCTACATCCTAGAATCTAGGGAACTACTCCATATCGTGGAGGTTACAATACAAGGAAAAGAAAGAGTTCATCCTAATCCAAAGATACAACAATGAAAAATAGGAAATAGGACTTATCGTTCTTCCTCGGACTGAAATCTCCACGTAGATGAGATGTAGATGGAATGGAGCAGCCGGATCGGTGGATGGATCGTCGAATCTCGCTCCGAAACAGGCGTCGGTGGCTCAAGAACAGCTCCGGTGGCTCTCCAAGGTCTCCCCCCTTTTGCTAGGTCTCTAAAAGGACCTATTTATAGGCAGTCCCCGAGTCAGGCACGCCTCCGTCCACACGGCCGTGCCTGGGAGGCACGGTCCAGTGTGGGCACCTTCACTGGATGAGGCACGGCCGTGCCTCTGAGGCACGGCCAGATGCAGTCACGGTTCTGTCCAGGGGCACGGCCGTGCCTCTGAGGCACGGTCCAGAAGAGCTTTGTCTCTGTTTGAAGGCACGGCCGTGCCTTTGAGGCACGGCCAAAGTGTCCTTCTGATTTTGCTGGACACGGCCGTGCCTGTGAGGCCTGTCCAGCTGCAGGGACTCCTTGTGGACACGGCCGTGCCTTGTGGGCACGGCCAACAGCAGTCCTCTTCTCTGATTGGAAACACGGCCGTGCCTGTGAGGCACGGCCACGCCTCGGCTGTCTTCTGTTTTGAAGCACGGCCGTGTCTGGTAGACACGGCCTCGTCTGCTGCTGATGGGGGATGTTGGCACGGCCGTGCCAGTGAGGCACGGCCAAGGCTTGTTGATGTTCTGTTTGTGCACACGCCCGTGCCTTGTGAAGCACGGCCAGGAAGCTGATTAGACACGGCCGTGCCTATGAGGCACGGCCCTGTCTTGCCTTGTCTTCAATGGTAACTCCGATTTGCCCGATTTTGCTCCATCTTCCATCCTGAAACAAGTAAAAACAAGAGCAGATCTCCGAACTAGGAAATGCAAGATATATGCCTAAATGCACGGATTAGGGATGCAATGCACACAAGATATAACAATAAAATCAGAAAGATGTGCAAATAAAGTGTAAATACGAATATAAACCCTATGCACATCA
>NW_027429390.1:0-1351 GCF_044706935.1 Curcuma longa | reverse complement strand
TGATCTTTGACAAAAAGGGAGAGAAATATGAATGATACTCTGATATCATGTGATTTATGCTTTACTTATCATGTTTTAATCACATGCTATGCTTTACATGATTTAAAGACCTAACTTAAACAAAGTTTTGCCAAACATCAAAAAGGGGGAGATTGTTGGTGCAATCTTTGCCCCAAGTGCATTGAGTTTCAATGTTTGGCTAAACTATGTTTGAAGTTAGGCAATACTTGTGATCTAACATGTGTGATGCAAGTTTGCAGGAAAGTCCAAGCGTAGTCTTGGCAAGCAAAAGTCCAAGTGGGTAGTCTTGGCAAAGCAAAAGTCCAAGTGGGTAGTCTTGGCAAAGCAAAAGTCCAAGTGGGTAGTCTTGGCAAAAAAAGTCCAAGTGGGTAGTCTTGGCAAGGAAAAGTCCAAGTGGGAAGTCTTGGCAAGGAAAAGTCCAAGTGGGAAGTCTTGGCAAGAAAAGTCCAAGTGGGAAGTCTTGGCAAGGAAAAGTCCAAGTGGGTAGTCTTGGCAAGGAAAAGTCCAAGTGGGTAGTCTTGGCAAGGACTTGACATGACGAAGCTGATGGAAGCATCTCAAGCTAGTGCAGGGAAGGCATGAGGCTGTGGAAGATGTTTGAAGGCCGAGGTCTAGGTCAAGAGAAGCTGAAATGTGATTTTTCAGCTTCACCAGTCGACTGGCCCTGCCAGCAGTCGACTGCTCATAAATCAGACGCACACAGAAAAATCAGTCGAGCCAGAGGAAGACAGGAGTCGACTGGGCAGTCGACTGGTGTTATGGTGAGTTGACTGTTGCCAGTCGATTGGTCTTGGAACAGTCGACTGTGATTTGAACATTGCAGAAAATTGGCAAGCATTTAATGCGCTTTAATGCGAGATTTTGTTGCCGATTCAAATACATCAGTCGACTGACCCTGCCAGCAGTCGACTGATGTTGCAGAAATTATAAAAGAAGCCTGCACTGAGAACAACTCATCTTCTTCGCCATTCTTTCATCGCTTTGTGCTTCTTTTGAGAACTTGTTTGTTCTCCATTCTCTGCTATCTTTCTCTCCTCCTAAACAATATTTCATATCATATTTGAGGAGATCTAAAGAGTTGTAAAGGTTTCTCCGCCTTCGAGGTTTTCGAGAAGGAGAAGATTCATAGTGCATCGGGTGTGTGCGTGCGTGTGGATCCTTGGATTAGTCACCTCTGCGGAGGTGGAGACCAAGTAAACAAACCGGGTTAGCGTTGATCTCTTTCTTTCTCTTTTATATTTTTGCTTCCGCTAATCTCTGTGCAGAGAAAGAACAAGAAAAGTCGAGAAACGCTATTCACCCCCCTCTAGCGAACCAACCGATCCTAACA
>NW_027429389.1:0-2141 GCF_044706935.1 Curcuma longa | reverse complement strand
AGTATGCCTTTCTAAATGGGCTTATAAAAGAGGAAGCATATGTAAGTTAACCACCTAGATTTGAATATCCTGAACACCCAAACCATGTGTTTAGACTTAAGAAAGACTCTATATGGATTAAAATAAGTCCCAAGCGCATGGTACGAAAGGTTGCCCACTTACTTAATGTCTAAAGGGTTTAATCAAGGAAAGATTGATCCAACCTTATTCATAAAAATACTAGATAAAGAAATATTTGTAGCCCAAGTCTATATGGGCAATATAATATTTGGATCAACCAACTCTACATTTTAAAATAAATTTACCAAATTAATAGAAAATAAATTTAAAATGAGTTTAGTAGGAGAACTTTTCATTTTAGAATTACAAATAAAATAGACTCAGGATGAAATTTTCATTCACTAAAATAAATATGCTAAGAAAATAATTAAAATTTTTAATAAGAAAATTGCTAAAGAGATAAAAACTCCTATGACAACAAATATAAAAATAGATAGTGACTTAATAGGAAAAGAAGTTGACTTAAAATACTATAGGAGTGTGATAGGTAGTCTCTTATACCTAAGTGCAAGCTGACCTGACGTACTTTTTGCAGTTAGTATGTGTACAAGATATCAATTTTATGCTAAAGAGCTCACCTAACTATGGTTAAAAGGATCCTAACATATATCAAAGGAATCCTAAATGTAGGAATATAGTACCCTAAGATAAATTCCTTAGACTTAATAAGATATTCAGACTCAAATTATGTTAGCTGTAAACTAGATAGAAAAAATATAAGTGAAAGTTACCAACTGTTAAGTCAATGTCTAGTCAACTGGGGTAATAGAAAGCAATACTGTATTGTACTATCTACAACTGAGATTGAATATATAGCTAGGGAAGAATGTGTAACTTAATTGTTATGGATGATACACACATTAAAAGATTTTCAACTTGACTACAAAAATATCAAAGTTCTAATTGACAACATAAGTTCAATTAACCTAACAAAAAATTCAATCCAACAATCAAGGACCAAACACATAGAAGTCAATCATCATTTTGTTAGAGACCATGTAGCTAGAGGTGATATTATTCTGGACTATGTTGAATCCAAGTCAAACTTAGCTGATATCCTCACCAAACTCTTAGAAATTGAGTTTAGCTTTAGCACACTCAGAAGACAACGACAACTAGAAATGTACTTAATAGAATAGGTTTGTTTATTTTTCAATTCCTATGATTTACAAGACTTATTTTTCAAACTTATATTATTTAAAATTTACAAATCCTATATTTTCTATGTTATTTTTAAAATTATTTTAAAATCTAGACTTAGCCTAGGTCTTACTATAGAAAGCATGAACCTATAGACTTAAACAACCAACATCTCACAAGCACATTAGGTTACCTTGCTTGAGTACTGAGAAACTTAAAATGGTGTGAGATGCTCAGGGTCATGCCTAGATTTCAGATGTTATATCACTGCATCATCATAAATCTGGCTTAAAAATATAAATTAACATTGATCAAGTTAATATGGTTCAAGGAGCACCAGTCTGCTTTTAGAGTTTTGATGTTTGACAATATATCTAGGTCTGGTCAAGTTGACCAAGGGTTGTTCTAAACAGGACTTAATATTTGGATGTGGGTGAAGTCTAGTTAGGTCAATTTGACCAAAAGACTAACGAGAAATCCTAATCAGTTGGGCCGAGCAAGGACGTCCTGATCTGTTGGACTAGACAAGGTGAAGTCCTTGTTAGAGGCTAAACAGGAGAAGTCCTAGCTGGAGACTAGATAGAGGAAGTCCTGGTGGAGGCTGGGCAAGATAGACCTGGTGAGTGAAGCTGGGCAGGAAGTCTTGATGAGTGAAACTGGGCAAGAAGTCCTAACTGAAGGGTAGGTAAGAAAAAGTCCAAACAGGTCAAGGGTGATCAGATGTTTGGCAGGTGGAAAGTCTACTTATGGTAGTGACTAGTCTTAACTGAAGGTTAGGCAAGAGAAAGTCCAAACAGGTCAAGAGTGATCGAATGTTTGGTAGGTGAAAGTCACTACCTATGAAAGTGATTAGTCCTAACTGGAAGTTAATCATGGGCAAGTTTAGTAGGTTAGACCTATAGGGTAGGGCTTAGGTAAGTCTAGTAGGTTAGACGGACTAC
>NW_027429388.1:0-2470 GCF_044706935.1 Curcuma longa | reverse complement strand
TATCTTGGCAGGCGGGTACCTTGACTTATCCTTTATAGATAGGTCTTACAGATATGTGTAAATTGCTAGATTCCAGTAATTATGTTTCTGCTCATTTGGACTATACATGCTGCTTGGATCTGACTTTGTTATCAGTTACACATGCTTATATTCTGGTTATCAGTTATTTCTTTCTCTGGATATCATCTGATACCTTTGCCATGTTTAGATATCTGATACCTATGGATTTTTGATACCACCTGATACCTGTTTCATATGCTTTAGTCTGGTTTATTTTACTCTGTATCGGTATTTATGCTAGACGTGAGATTTTATACCATTCTGATTATGGGAGCATATGACATGGACTTGTAGATGGATAGGTGGTGCATGGACCATACTTATGGATATGTATTTGGATTATGATGCATGGACTAGTGTCATACATCATGCTTGCATATATTGCATACTGACGTGCGGGATTCCATTGTTGTTGAGTCCGGCGTCAGTTACATGCGGGCTACCAATCAAAGGGTGTGTGTAATTGCATGCCTAGCTATTATTGGCATCCTGTTCCTATTTTAGTCGAGTCGCTCCTATTATAGCAGCACAGGTGTGAGTCCGGCGCTTGTGTATGATTTACACACACAATCCACTCATAGGTTAGTGGAACCTTTAGATTGGTGCATACTTGCCCTGACAGCAGCTCCGCTAGGCCACCCAGGATAGTGGTTTCGTAGCGTGGTAGCATACAGGGATCCCTCCTCTGTCATTGTGACCAGGAGATGAGAGCTTGCTCGCCCACTTATGATTTGGGTTATCAGGATAGGTGTACACCTAGAGGACATCCTGTCCACTCGGTCACGCAGGAGCAGTGACGACAGAGTGCACAGAGGTCACAGCCCTACCCACGCGACTTCACCACTGTGGATGAGTGATCTGACGGGTTAGATTCCCACGCGACCTCGCCGCTAGAGGGGTGACTGGTCTGACTGGCGTCAGGGGTGACCAGGACATGCATTGCACCATGTGCATACTGCACTATTGCATTTGTTTGTGATTGTTGCACTTGTTTGATGCACTTGGATGACATGCATATACAGGAGACCTATGTATTGATATGGGGACTACTTTTACCTTATCATTGATTATCAGACTCTGGTATGTACAGATCTACTGTTATTCAGTTTTCTACCTTATTTACCTTCCAGTAGACTGTACAGCATGTTATTACTGTTGATAGCAATTTTATACACATATCTGCTAGATACCCGCTGAGTTTCTTTTGGAACTCATCCCGTTTACCTGTATCCGTTTCAGGTTGATGCCGTCTGGAGAGCTGCACTGCTAGTCCCGAACCTTGGTGTTTCGGTTTTATTTACTTTACTGCATTCGTGTATTCAGACTTATTAGACTTCTTGTCATGTTTTCCTTTTGGTATCTGTTTTCCGCTGAGTCGACATTTGTTTTCCATACTCGAGTTGTTTATCGGATTTTGACGGATTATATATACATGCGTGGTTGTGATAATATAGTAGGATGTGTTGAGTGACCGTGTGGGTCACATTTATTGCTATTTTACTTGTATAAATCCATAGTCTGTTATGGATTGGCCGTGTGGGCCTTATATATGTGTATGTATTCAGGGAAAATCCATTGTTACAGGGGAGATGCTGCCGAAATTTCTCGAAAAGCCGTCTCCCGGGGCGTAACATGAGGAGCTTAATTTTATGCTCCAGGTGACATTGCGGTGCCTACGTGGCACTCGAGTGACGTGTCAAGCTCGTATCTGACGTGGCAATGCCTGTGTGGCATCCACGTGAGCAATAAGAGATGACTGGACTGTTGATTGGGCGAACGGATGGCAACCGTTGATCAAAGAGGTGTGATGGATCGCTTGTGATGCGATCTGGAGCGATGGATCGCGAAGAGTCACGATCTGACCGTTGGGATGAGACCTGATCTGAAGCGTCAGATCGAATGGATCAAGAGATTCAGATCCGACGGCTGATGACAAGAGGCGAGATCTGAAGGGCACAACTCTTCAGATCTGATGGATGAGATCAAGAGGGCTATATGAAGGGTTACAACCCTCCAGATCTAACGACCCAGATTGATCTCGTCCAAGGGTCACATCCACTCACTCAACCTCTTCACTTAGTATAAATAGAACTCTCAAGATGATGGAAAACTCATCGAATTCATCGATTCAAGTCTTCCTTGTGCATTCATCCCATCTAGTGCATTAGGAGTCCAAAAAGCCTACGAGAAAGTTCGTCGGTCTCAGAATTTGGAGTGCTACTATTCCGAGACGTTCGTCGTTGTATCTTGGGAACGAATTGCTGCTATCCGTTAGCACCGTAGCGGAGCAATATCGTTTACGGAGATAGTGTTGAACACTAGCCTCGATGATCCGTATCAGTTTGCGTACTCCCGGAGCTACCGGAGACAACACAAATCTAATGTAACGACTCACCCTCCTTACTACTAT
>NW_027429387.1:0-3542 GCF_044706935.1 Curcuma longa | reverse complement strand
GACTACCTATAAGGTAGAGGAAAAGCTTCGCTGGTCAGAACGCCAAGCGTAGTGGCTACGTTCGGAAAAATACCTAGACAATTTCCATGCTAAGGCTGCAAGGATGCTTCAGCATGGTTTTGAGGGTGCGCTGAAGGAAGTTCACCAGGCCGAGCTATTCCCTCTAGGTGTTTGGAGTTTTTGGACATAGAGAAAATCTGGGGCGAACTGTCCGAGTTTGAAAGGAGAGGAGACTAAGGCTAGTCATGTATGAACTGATGTAATATTTCATCGCCAAAATATCTTTTTTGCCACTCTTGGTCTTAAAAATTAACCCTAGCAGAACACTCGGATCTCTTGTGTACCAAAGGTGTGGTACAACCTTGGCCGAGTCCGTTCAGAGTGCTGAGTTCGTAGGACATAGTTCTCAATTTATGCAACAAGCCTGAGTCCCTTACTACTTTTGACCGAACCCTCTAGTCGAATGCCTCCCGACCGACATCCACCACGCGGGCCCTACTCGATTTAACCAATAGCATCGACCATTATCGATCCTTAATTTTGGCTCCACACAATAATTCACCTACCACATAATAGTTGACCTAAACTCAACCCTAAACTCCATCGAGCTCCTCAATTAGACAAAGGCCCAATTTGAAGTTGGGCCCAAACGTGGTTCAACTAAATTGTTTCCAATCTCCCTTGTTCATCATCGAATTGTATGTCACTGAGCTCCAACGCGCGCTCGACTTGCCAACGTCACCGCCTGCTACCGACCTCCTGGATGACGACTCCTCAAGTCTTGCTGAGCTAGCCATGCTTGCTAGCTCGCATGCTCGCCATTGTTCCTCGGCTTGCGCATGATATGCGGCTGAGCTCCCGATCTCTCCTGCACTAGCCATGCTAGCGCATGCCCGATGCCGACCTCTCCCACCGTTCCCAGCCTGTGCAAGATACGCGATTGAGCTTGACCTACGCACGACACTGTTGGATTTTTCGGGCGGCAAAAATCACTTTTTGCGTTGCGGAAATCTTAGAAACCCGACCACGGATCCGTGCGAAGATAAATAAAATTTCTTATACATGTTTCTACATCTATTCTTATATCTACATGTAAATAGTTTACCCTCGAAGCGAGCCCTTTGCATATCTCGTTCATCCTTTTGATCACCGGATCTCAAGGGTGTCAAGTGTACATCCCTCTATACGTATCCACATGGACAAATCAACGGAGAAGAAACCTCTCTAGGCTCTGCTATGCTAGGAACCACCCCAAGCTCAGTAATGAACTTGTGGATCCAAACAACCTCCTTTGCTGCCTCTGATGCAGCAATATACTCAGACTCTGTTGTAGAATCAGCAATTGTGTCCTGCTTCAAACTCTTCCAGCTCACAGCACCACCATTCAAGCAAAACACAAACTCTGATTGCGATATATAATCATCCTGGTTAGTTTGGAAGCTGACATCACTGTAACCCTTTATAGCTAGCTTCTCATCGCCTCTAAATATCAAAAAATATTCTTTTGTTATTCTCAAGTACTTAAGAATATTCTTGATCGCTATCCAGTGACGCTCACCTGTATCTGACTGGTATCTTCTCATCATTCTTAAAGCATATGAGACATCAGGATGAGTACATAGCATGACGTACATGATAGATCCTATGGTAGAAGCATAAGAGATCTGATTCATGCGGTCTCTCTCCTCTCTAGAAGAGGGACTCTGAGTCTTCGAAAGACTCACACCATGTGACATCGGCAGAAATCCCTTCTTGGAATTCTGCATGGCAAACCGTCGTAATACCGTGTCAATATATGTACTATGACTTAGGCCAAGCAATCTCTTAGATCTATCTCTATAGATCTTGATGCCTAAAATACAGGCTGCTTCACCTAAGTCCTTCATTGAGAAACAACTCCTCAGCCAAGTCTTCACAGACTCTAGCGAAGGGATGTCATTCCCGATGAGTAGTATGTCATCCACATACAATACAAGGAAGACAACTGTGCTTCCATCAACCCTCTTGTAGACACAGATTCATCTTCATTCTTGATGAAACCAAACTGTTTGATCGCATCATCGAATCAAAGATTCCAGCTCCGAGAAGCTTGCTTTAGTCCATAAATGGACCTATGCAGCTTGCATACTCTACCAGTATGCTGTGGATCTACAAAACCCTCAGGTTGTGTCATGTACACATCCTCGAGTAAGTTTCCATTCAGAAACGCGGTTTTGACATCCATCTGCCAAATCTCATAATCGTGGTATGCTGCAATAGCAAGCATGATCCAAATGGACTTAAACATCGCAACTGGAGAAAAAGTTTCATCATAGTCAATACCATGAATTTGCTTGAAACCTTTAGCTACCAATCTGCCCTTATAGGTATGCGTAAGTCCATCCATGTCAGTCTTTCTCTTAAAGACCCACTTACACCCAATGGGTTTGACCCCTTCAGGTGGATCAACCAAAGTCCATACTTGGTTGGTGTACATGGAATCCATCTCGGATCTCATGGCCTCTAGCCATTTCTCAGAATCTGGGCTCATCACAGCTTCCTGATAGGATGTAGGCTCATTCTCAACGAGCATAACGTCATCATGGTCAGACAAGAGAAATGAGTATCTCTCAGGCTGACGACGTATCCTATCAGACCTGCGAAGAGGTAGGTCTACTTGAACAGGTTGTTGTTCCACAACTCCTTGTGCAACAACCTCATCATCCACAACACTTTGTGGTTCCTGTTCAACCTCCATCAAGGCCTCAGTGCTATGGTCCATATCTTGAACTTCTTCAAGATCGAACGTACTCCCACTAGTTTTTCTAGAAACAAAATCCCTTTCTAGAAATACCCCAGTCTTAGCCACAAACACTTTGTGCTGACTGGGAATGTAGAAGTAATATCCCTTCAATTCCTTGGGATATCCAACAAAATAGCACTTATCAGATTTGGGTCCCAGTTTGTCTGAGACTTGACGTCGAACGTAAGCCTCACAACCCCAAATCCTCATGAAAGACATCTTGGGACTTTTTCCAGTCCATATCGTATATGGTGTCTTCAATATCTAATAGGGTACGATTCCTCCTTTCGAATACTGTCAGGATGTATACTGAAAAGACTTGTCTTTTGTATAAACATTTATGAAATAAGAAATCATGTTTTGGTCAAATGATTGCAATAGTGTATTTTGTAATAAAGTCCTCTTAATTCACATTGTAGATAACTTGGTGTCTGTGAGACACAGAAGACCATGATTATCAGTCCTTTGTGAATTATAAACTAAGGCTCACAACCAAGATGGCGTTGGACAACCCATCGGGAACGGTTGTAGTGTAATTCAGTGATTGTCTGTCTTGACTGTAGAATTACACTAGTGCACTTTGTGTGTATTGAGTAGGACCATTGAGGTTGTTCGATTTACTCTGACTCACAAATAGAACAAGACCTCTGTTATTATAAATTATGCACTCTTAATCCTGATGTAATAAATGGGCACCTATAGGTAGTAATTATTGCTTTGATTTACCAAAGGGTGAGATCTTTCCGTCAGATCAATTATT
>NW_027429386.1:0-6016 GCF_044706935.1 Curcuma longa | reverse complement strand
GTTAGGGTGTACCAGGTGCGGACAATTGGGATTGAATCCCAGCCTGTGCACTGTGTTAACTGCCTCAACCTCCTTATCTCTATGCTTAATTCATATCTATGAGATCTGTTGTGAAGAGGTCTACTTCGAGGTAGAAGGAGTTATTATCTAGCCGGATTCATCTAGGGTGTGATCTACCGAAGATCAAGGGATCGTCCACCTTACGGACACGCCGAGGAGTAGGGCAAGTTATCCCCGAACCTCGTACATCTCTGTGTTAGTTTTTTTTCCCTATTTTGTTAGTTGTTTTCTTTCTATTTCTGCTGCATACTAATCAATTGTAGGAGAAAAATAGTTTCAAAGAGAGGTTATTCACTCCCCCCATCTCTAGCCATCTCCCGATTCCTAACAGAGTCGAATCCTCAACCGATTCATTCTGAGTCAGTGGCTCAGAGTTGACTTTCTCCTTGAGGAGTATTAACTCCTCTTAGAGCGATTCAACTAAGGCACTGGCCTTAGCTAACTTCTTACTTAAGCTAATTATAATAGAAAATAAGCGTTCGTTACTTACATTAGGGTTCGGGCCTTCTGAACTGGATACGGATCTGTGGTTTTCACAGTCCGAGTCGTAGTCGCTCCGGTTCGGTTCATCCTGGGCTGGTAGAGCGAGGAAGCTGGTTGTCGGTTCCTCGTTTGATTCGTCGAAAGACGACTCATCCCAGGTCGCCTTCAGTGCTTTCCGTTTCACCTTCCAATCTTTTCGTTGGTTTGGACAATCTGCGATGAAGTGACATTTCCTTCCGCATCCGTAGCATTTCATCTCAGCTTTTTCGGTGGACGGTGGTTTTATTTTACTGACGACTTTCTTTATCTCCAATCATCTTATTCCGCGCTTGTTCCAGAACATCTTCTGGACGAGATTGACTAGCTCCGTAGTTACCTCATCGTCTGCCTCGGATTCTGACAATTCTTAGTCCTTCGATATTTTCTTCATCCTTTTCTGATTGGTACCTGCAAGTAGAGCGATACCTTTCTCCTGCACTCCGTATTAGACTGTTCATGGAGTTCAAACTCAAAAAACATATCCTCTAATTTAATTTTTTGAAAATCTTGAGAAATTTTGTATGCATCCACCATGGATGCCCACAAAGTATTTCTCGGAAAGACTTTTAGTGCGTACCTTATGAGGTCGTGATTTTCACTTTTTGTCCGATCACGTGTAGGTCGTTGAGGATGTCTTGGATTCTTGCGTGTAGCCCGCTTGCAGTCTCTCCTTCAAGCATTCGGATATTATATAATTTATTAATTAAAAGATCCCGTTTACTTACCTTCATATCGGATATCCCTTCGTAGAGTTCGATAAGTTTGGTCCAGAGGTCCTTTGCGCTGCTGAAAGGTCCCACCTGGTTCAGCTCCTCCTTCGTTAATCCACATTGCAGTGTCTGGGTGGCCTTCACATCAACTTCTATCTTTTTCCGGGTAGAGGCATCCCAGAGCTTGCAAGATTGTGAAGAACCATCACTTTCAGAAGGGATTGAAAACCCCATCTGAATAATGATCCACATTTCGACCTGAGTTTTTAGTTGACATTCCATTCTGGTTTTCTAGTATGGAATATCGTCTCCTGAAAACAACGGTGGTCTTGCGGTACTGAATCCTTCTTGGTGAGCCATTTATCAAGCACTCAAGAAAGACAAGCAAAAATATTTTCAAGACTCGGTTTTGGATTAGTAGTGTGGGAAGAGAGAGAAATAGCGAGAAAAAAAATTTGAAAAGAAAAAAAATTGAAAAATCTCCTCGATCAGTGGTTGCACTGGATTCGAGGACCTCGCTCTGATACCAATTGTATGATCAAGAAAACACACTAGAGGAGGGTGAATAGCGTGTTTATGCTTTTTCGATTTTAGATTTAAATATGCAGAAGTAAAAACACGGAAGAAAAAGATTACATATAATGAAAGATAGAAACGAAAAGGTGCACACTTTATTTTTACTTGGTTCACAGCCCAAGGATGCTACTCCAAGGCCCACGGTCCTTGACCGTTCACTGCGGATAATCCACTAAATCAACTTGCCCCTTACGGCACCAAGTTAGCAATTACAAAAACTCAATTCGAATTTGGCAACTGTAAAATAAAATTACAACTGAACTATCGTTACCAAAATCGAAGCCAGATCGTGTTGTATCTTCAAAATCGGGTGAACTCGGCATAGCGGCGACTTTTGGGAAGCACAGGATCAAGTAGGGCGCCGACGTTACGAGAGTAGCACGGAGGAATCGAAAGAATAGTTGTAGTTGGGCTGCTGCTCGTGCATCTCTTTTATACTACACTCGAGTCGACTCAACCCAGATCTCGAGTCGACTCAAGTCTGACGTGGCCTTATACTGAAAACTTTTCTTTTCCCGCTCGTTATCCATTGTTTGAGTCGACTCGAGCCGCCTTCTGAGTCGACTCCAGTCCATTTAGTGGAAACCTGATGGCGCTGACTTCCGAAGTTGGCTGACTAAGCTCGAGTCGACTCGAGTCTTACCTTGAGTTGACTTCAACAGCAAAACTTAGTCAGTTTTTCTCGGAGTCTGCATTTTTTGGGTTTTCCAATCCTGCACAAATGTTAGTCAAATAACATGCAAAATAAATTTGTTAGAGTCGGTTCCTAGAACCTCCTTTGGGTCTTAACTTCAGATTTCTAGTGAAACCTTAGGTTAGACCGACGCCTACTATTCTCCTTGGGAATGCATCCTTATCCACTCCTCTCAGGGGAATTTACCTGATGTCAATCGAGTCCTCCCAACTCGTTAGACTTTTACTCGGCTCTGTCCTCGGCCCCTAGGATTTTTGTTGCGGCTCAGTCCTCCCTGACCAACCTAGTCTTTTACTGCGACTTGATCCTCCCTGATCAATCCAGTCTTTTGCTGCGACTTGGTCCTTTTGACCAACCCAGACTTCTGCTGCGGTGTGGTCATCCAGACCAGCCCAGACTTCACCTAGTGCTTTTGTTGGGATATATACTATAAGTCTAGTTTTTGTATAAACATCTATTATGAAATAAGAATCACATTAGTCAAATGTCTACATTTTATGTAATGCAGTTGTCCACTTAATTTATATTGTAGATAACATGGTGTGTGGTGTCACACACAGAAGATCATATTATCAGTTCCTTATAAATTATAAATAGTAGCTCACAACAAAGATGGATAGGGGCAAACCATTGGAGTGGTTGTAGTGTAATTGGTATTAATTTATCTTGACTATTAAATTACACTAGTACACTTTGTGTGTATTGAGCAGGACCGTTTGAGGTCGTTTGATTTATACTGACTATATAATCGAACTAGACCTAGTTATTATGGATGTGCATGCTCTTAATCCTTATATAATAAAAAGCACATATACTTAGTATGTATTTCTTTAATTCATCAAAGGGTGAGATTTATTCGTTAAATCAAAAGGTCCGATGAGTTGGAAGATAATGCTATGTATATGGTGTGTTGTTGATTATAGAAGGAAACTGTGTCCTAATAATTAGGCTGATGATGTCCCCTTGAGGAGCTCATAAGAATTATCATGTAAATCTTGCAAGTGGACTTAGTTCCGCATGATAATAAAGTTGAATGGTACTACTCTCAGAATAAGAAGTTAATTAATTGAGTTGTTAGTAATTTAATTAATTGACGGACATACGATATCTTAAACACAGGGAGATTAATGCACTCATGATAAGAAGAAGCCGATATTATAATATGGGATTGGTGAGGTAGTTCAATAATAACCCTTTAGTGGTATGGGTTATTATTGATGGACTTGAGTTGGGTGTTCAGGTGAAACACAGGAAGCCCAAGCCCATCAGGAGGCTAAAACCAATTCCTCCTCTAGGTCCCTACTGTAGCCTCTGGATAAAGCCTCGTATCCGCCTGAGAGAATTCCGTAAGAATTTTGGTTAAGAAATTCTGTTAAGAATTTCCGTTATGAAATTCTGTTAAGAATTCTATTTCTTCTAAATCCTAAACAAAATTTTGTTATGATTTTTTCATAGAAATTTTGTTAAGAAATTTTGTTAAGAAAATAACAAAACTTAATAAAGAAATTTTGTTAAGAAATTAACAAAATTTTATTAAGAGATTTTGTTAAGAAAATAATAAAATTTAGTTAAGGAAATTTATTAAGAAACTAACAAAATCTTATCAAAAGATTTTATTAGATTTTTTTTCTAACTAAATCTGAATAAGAAAAGTTTGTTAGATTCTTTCTAAATTTTCTAAGATGGCATAGCTATAAAAAGGGAAGGATTAAGACAGGGAAAAACACAACCAAATCTAATGATGTGTGGCTGCCCACCTTCAATCCAAGATCTTCTCCTTCTTCCCTTAGGGCCGACGCCCTCCCCATCTCTCCCTCCCTTTTTTGAGTGCTTAGGCTTTCTCCTCTTTTCCTTTACTAGGACCAGCTGATGAGCTAGGGTTTCTTGCCTTTTTAATCGATTCAATCTTTGGGTTTTGCATGAAAATAATTATTTATTGAATCGATTTGATCATGTTTGTGCTACATTATATAAATTGAGGCTTGATTATGATTTTTACGATTTAATAGCAATTTTTGCATTAATTTGATTTTAATTGATTTTAGGGCTCAAATCGGATCCAACTCGAGCTCAACCGCGGTCAAATCGAGTCAAATTTACCATATTGATCGAGCCAACACGGAGGACATGACTTAGATCGAGCCTGATCAAAATTTCATAAATTTTTGGAAGCCCTAAGCTGCCCTAAAGCCCTACATCAGTCCTGGCCATCAGATCAAGATCGGACGGTTGAGATTAATCAATTAATCAAAGGTATAAAACTTAGCCTTCAATCGGATGAACAGTGAGCCGCTACTGTTCATCGTCCCGCGGAAGAGAAGCTCTGCTCGGCGACGTACGCGTAGGGAAGCTCCCGTCCACCCAAACTTCATCCATTCGACTCCTTGATCTCTGAAGAAGCTAAAGCCGGCCGATTGGGTATTCTCCGGCGGCTGGAAGGCGCGCGACGGCAAGGGGTTCTTCCGGTGGCGCCATCCTGTTTTCTCGGTTTTCAAGCATCCGCTGTGCAATCCGGAGCCGCAAGACATTGGAGGGGTTCTCCTATGATCACGTGGCACCATTGCATTGACAGAAGCACCATCGGAGCTAGAAGAAGTAGTGGATTCCGGTTTTGCCAGCTCAAATAGCCTCTGCACCTCACTGTTCTCGGCCGGAGAGGGTCTCTTCGGGTTGTGGATGGTTCGGGTTGCAAGGAAACCACACCAAAGACCATCTTCAAGCTTCCACGAGATTCAAGAGCTTGTTGACACCGAGATGAGGAGAATTGATGGAGAAGGGAGGGAGGATGCAGTTTATGATTTCTGATTTCTAAACTTTACTATTTCTGAATTTCCTGGTTTCTGTTTGACTTCAATTTTGAGTTCATGACCAGAATTAAACCTTGTGCATTAGGTGGTTTGGTTAATGCGTTAGTTGTTTGGCTTCGGATTTGTTTTAGAATTCATTTAGCTGCGTTTTAAACTCTCCGGCAATCTGAAAATCAGCCCTGAAACTTTGAATTTGCACTATTTCGTATCATTATCAGGTTTAAAGTTTGATCAGCTCAAGTGTTTGTTTGTTAGTGGCATAGAATGCTAATTGTAGTCATTTGCCAACTTAAATTGTTTGTGCCAAAGTTGCTGTAGCGTGCCAACAAGCCACTGTTTTGTGCCAATTTCATGCCAATTGATAGGTTTGATAGGTTTAGGTTTTTAATTTAGGCACATAGGTATCTGAATTGTGAGTCTTAATTTGATTTACTGTTCTGTGCCAACGGAAATTGGATATCAGATTGAGTTTAGTTCGGTTTGAATGCTTGCTTGTATTTTAAGACTTAGCTATCTAGTTTCAATGAATGTTAATTGATTTGTTTCATTTTGCTTGCACCAATTGCATGAATTTCTTAGTTGCATTTAGGTTAGGTTTCTTACTTCTTGCATTTAGGGTTTCTATTTGTTTTGATTTATTCGATTTA
>NW_027429385.1:0-3634 GCF_044706935.1 Curcuma longa | reverse complement strand
GGAAAAGTCCAAGGGTGGTCTTGGCAAGGAAAAGTCCAAGGGTGGTCTTGGCAAAGGAAAGTCCAAGGGTGGTCTTGGCAAGGAGAAGTCCAAGGGTGGTCTTGGCAAAGACTTGACATGACAAAGCTGATGGAAGCATCTCAGGCTAGTGCAGGGAGGCATGAGGCTGTGGGAGGTGTTTGAAGGCCGAGGTCTAGGTCAAGAGAAGCTGAAATGGGATTTTTCAGCTTCACCAGTCGACTGGCCCTGCCAGCAGTCGACTGCTCATAAATCAGACGCACACAGAAAGATCAGTCGAGCCAGAGGAAGACAGGAGTCGACTGGTCAGTCGACTGGTGTTATGGTTAGTCGACTGTTTCCAGTCGACTGGTCTTGGACAGTCGACTGCTATTTGAACGTTGCAGAAAATTGGCAAGTCTTTGTGCTTCTTCTGAGAACTTGTTTGTTCTCTATTCTCTGCTTTCTTCCTCTCCTCCTAAACAATATTTCATATCATATTTGAGGAGATCTGAAGAGTTGTAAAGGTTTCTCCGCCTTCGAGGTTTTCGAGAAGGAGAAGATTCATAGTGCATCGGGTGTGTGCGTGCGTGTGGATCCTTGGATTAGTCACCTCTGCGGAGGTGGATACCAAGTAAAATAAACCGGGTTAGCGTTGATCTCTTTCTTTCTCTTTTATATTTTTGCTTCCGCTAATCTCTGTGCAGAGAAAGATCAAGAAAAATCGAGAAACGCTATTCACCCCCCCTCTAGCTATTCAACCGATCCTAACAAGTGGTATCAGAGCCGGTTCCGTTTCGGAGGATCTAACAATCAACCGGAGCAACTAATGGCATTTCAAGAGGGTTACAGCACCGCACGACCACCATACTTCGATGGGAATGATTTCGCCTACTGGAAAGGTAGAATGGAATACTATTTAATGAATGATATTGAAAACTGGTTTAGTATTGTAGATGGGTTCGAGATACCCAAAGACATCGAAGGAAAAGTCATCCTTACAAAAGATTGGACAAAAGACATGTGCAAGAAGGCACAAGCCAACGCCAAAGCTACAACGACCTTGCAATGCGGCCTATCAAAAGAGCAGTTGAGCAAAGTCGGACCTTTTAATTCGGCAAAAGAATTATGGGAGAAATTGCTCCATGTAATCGGACCAGTAAATATAGACAGTAATAATTTTCTCAGGTAAAAGTAAAAAAGGTGTTTCATTTTTTTTGGAATAGTCAGTGGTGCATCGTGTCCATTTTTTTATCAAAAAAACACTCCACTTGTAAAGTAATACTACTTCCTTTGCTATATATAGTTTATTCTCATTATTATCTTTCTTCTATTTTTTACCGTCTAAATTGATACGTTGTAGCTAGCAGCTATTGACTCGTAGTTGCTACACGATTATAACAACTACGATTTCATAACTACTACAACATAAAAAAATAAGATAAATTATTCGAAACCTCCAAAAAGATTTTAAACACCTTTTTTTAGCTTGAAACATGATCGTTATGGGTTCCATCTCATAATTAGTTATAGATCTTTGAATAAACTTTGACTTGATATAGTATGTATCTCATAATTAACTCAAATAAAAAATTATGACATCTTGAAGTTTAGAGATTAATATTCACATTGTAATCGTGGTTCAATCTGAATCAAAAGTTATGATCTCTCAAAGTTTAGAATTTAATATTTACATTATGTCAACTATGAAATCATAACTGTTACAACTGAGCTGTCACACAATTGTAGCATCTACGATTTTAGAATGCTACAATATAAATATTAAATCATAAACTTTAAAAGGTTGTAATTTTTAACTAGAGCTGTACGTCATATGGCAGGGCGGGACGAGCCGGTCCACCAACTTAACGGATTGAAAATTTTCCAATCCAATCCAATTTAACGCGGATCGTGGATTAGGCGAGCTAACCCACACGGGTCTGTCAAAAAATAAAAAAATATATATAAAATATTAAAATTTTAAAGTTTGGATTGTAATTTAAATGGATCAAGTTGAAGAGTCAATAATTAAATGAGTCAAGGCATATAGAGTCAATCCAGCCCAATGCAATCTAAAACCCATGCGAAGATATTAAAATGTGTTATTGACTCATTTTATATATATTATAAAATGGTTATAATAATATACTACATGTCAATTAATCATAGGTGATCTTATTCAATTCCGATCCAACATTCTTACTTACACATGCGAAGATATTAAACTAGAGGGTCGACTTCTTTCACAGGTTCACAGATTCACCGACCTCTCCTAGGAAGTTGATATGTCGACGACACTTATGGATTTTGCTAAAAGTTATCAACAAGTTCGATTTAGCTGCCATCGGGCTCTCCACACCATGCATTTCGAACTCGTTGAGCTAATTACCACTCTAAGCTCACTGAGCTCTTCATTCCAAACTTCTTATTATCTCTATTTTGAGCTCTTCAAGTTCTCCCCTCATTTTATATCTTACACTCATTTTATTCATCCCAGTCTATTTTATGTTTTACTAGTACATAAAACACACATTTTTTTACATGAGTTTTATTTAAAGCATAATAAGCATGGGGGAAAAATACATTCTTTAGAAGATGATAGGTCATACCATTTTTTTTTATAAATTAGTCCAAACGTTTAAGCTTTTGCTTCTCCTAAATAGAAAATAAAAAATAAATAAAATCCAAGTACAATATAATACAAACATATACTATATGGTTAAAACAATATTATATGATCTAGTATCTACAAATCTAGTGTTTATAGCCACATATTTATGTAGTATCTGTTGGGTCCAAAAGGATGTTTGCATCTCCACCAATGGCATGATATTGTCCACTTTGGGCCTAAGCCCTCATGGCTTTGTTCTCTGGGCTCTCCCCAAAAGGTCTCATGCCAATGGAGATATCTTCCATCCTTTTAAACCCATGATCTTTTCCATGTGCTTTAGATGTGGGACTATGTTTGCACTTTTGCAACCCAACAATCCCCCCCTCAAACAAAGGACCACAGGCCCCCCGAAAAGTCCGTTTGATGTCTGAATCTTCGACCCACCAGGACTTTTTGCCCCTCGGTCCACCCTGACCTACTAGGACTTCCTGCCCAGCCGCAACCAGGACTTCATGTCCCCTCAGTCTACCCCACCTACTAGGACTTCCTCCAACCACAACCAGGACTTCATGCCCCTCGGTCTACCCGACCTCTAGGACTTCCTGCCCAGCCGCAACCAGGACTTCATGCCTCTCAGTCTACCCGACCTACTAGGACTTCCTGCCCGGTGTCTGGTCCTCTTGATTTAGACACGGGAGCACCTACTTTTTTTGTTTAAGGTTCAAACCACATGGTTAGATCTGGATCATGGCTCATCCGGCGGTTAGTCCGGTGAAGAGCGGTCTCGCTCTGATACCAATTGTTGGGTCTAAAAGGATGTTTGTATCTCCACAATGGCATGATATTGTCCACTTTGGGCCTAAGCCCTCATGGCTTTGTTCTTGGGCTCTCCCCAAAAGGTCTCATGCCAATGGAGATACTTCCATCCTTTTAAACCCATGATCTTTCTCATGTGTTTTAGATGTGGGACTATGTTTGCACCCTTACAACCCAACAGTATCTTGAGGTCATGAGTTCGAGTTATGA
>NW_027429384.1:0-2081 GCF_044706935.1 Curcuma longa | reverse complement strand
TGTTAGTACCGATGGAATCAAAATATCTCCATAATGGTATGATATTGTCCACTTTGGGCCTAAACCCTCATGGCTTTGTTCTTGGGCTCTCCCCAAAAGGCCTCATACCAATGGAGATACTTTCCATCCTTTTAACCCCATGATCTTTTCCATGTGCTTTAGATGTGGGACTATGTTTGCACCCTTGCAACCCAACAATCCCCCCCTCAAACAAAGGACCACAGGCCCCCCATGAATCCTCGAACCACCAGGACTTTTTCACCTAGCTGCAATTAGGACTTTTTGCCCCTCGGTCCACTCGACCTACTAGGACTTTCACCTAGTCGCAACTAGGACTTTTTGCCCCTCGGTCCACCCGACCTACTAGGACTTCTCACCTGGTGTCTGACCCTCTTGATTCAGACACGGGAGCACCCACTTCCTTTGTTTTTAAGGTTCAAAGCACATGGTTAGATCTGGATCATGGCTCATCCGGCGGTTAGTCCATGGTAATTGAAACTTCTAATTCCTTGGCACATAGTATCAAAATGATGATTTATGATTGAAAATATGGTGACATAAATTTTTCCAAATTACTTATGGGTCATCAAAATCACATGGTGAATTAATATGAATTAGTTATACTTTTTTGAAATGGCACTGATAATCAGTTTATCAGGCATCAGTCGACTAGTGATAATGACAGTCGACTGATCTCTCTGGTTAATGAATTATGCTGATTTTTTTAATGAATTTTTTATTCCATCTTGCAATATTATAATACTCCTTGTTCACTAACGTGCTTGTATGCTTTATGGTTTTAGTGAGTGATCAAAGGAGAGGTAAGGATTCAGGGGGAGAAATTATAGCATTTGCCATTATCCATTTCTCTTGAAACGATTGAATTCTTATCCATTACTTGCTCTGATATTCCCTATTTCTTTTTGCTGTATGTCAAAAAGGGGGAGAATGAAATGGAAAGTTAGGCTTTAATGATGTTCATTTATTCATGCTAAATGTTTATGCTCACTTGATTAACTTTGATTATGCATGGTGATATTATACATGTTGTATTTAAAGACCTAACTTAAATGATTTTTGTCAAACATCAAAAAGGGGGAGATTGTTGGTGCAATCGTGCCCCAAGTGATTGGATTTTAATGTTTGGCTAAATCAGTTAAGTTAGGCAATGTGTGTTGATCTAACATGTGTGACTTGAGTTCACAGGAAAGTCTAAGAATGGAGTCTTGGCAAGGATGAAGTCCCGGAGGCGCGGCCTCTTGGTAAGGATGAAGTCCGGAGGCGCAGCCCTCTTGGCAAAGGATGAAGTCCCGGAGGCGTGGCCTCATGGCAAGGTGAAGTCCCGGAGGCGCGGCCCTCTTAGCACGATGAAGTCGAGGAAAATATCTCAAGCTAGTGCAGGGAGAGCACGAGACTTGTGGAAGACGTTTGAAGGCTTGCATCAAGGCTAAGGGGTGAAGAAGCTGAAAAGGGAAGTTTTCAGCTATGGCAGTCGACTGGCCTTGCCAGCAGTCGACTGGGGTTGATCCGGAGCACACACAGACAAGCACAAAAAAATCAGTCGAGTTGACAGTCGACTGGACCAGTCGACTGGCCATGGAGCAGTCGACTGATATACTGCCGTTGGGGTGACAACTGGCGAATTAAATGTGTATTTAATTCCCGTTGAAGCCCATCAGTCGACTGGCCCTAGGAGCAGTCGACTGGTGCACTGAATTTCATAAAAAGAGCAGTCAACGTCGCAGAGAAAAAAAAAATCATTCTTTCATCTTCTTTATTGTTCTCTGACATCTGTAAAAGCTCTTTTCTTCCTCTCTTACTTCATTAAAGATCTTGTACGAGGAAGACATCGTATTGTGAAGGTTTCTCCGCCTTCGAAGTGTGATTCGAGAAGGAGGTTTTTCTCATAGTGGAATCGTCGGGCTGTGTGTGTGGATCCTTGGATTAGTCACCTCGTTGAGGTGGATACCAAGTAAATCGACCGGGTTAGCGTTTGGTTCTTTGCAATCTATTCTTTATCTTTTTGCTTCCGCTAACAAATTTGCAGAGAAAGTCAAAAATCGCTATTCACCCCCCTCTAG
>NW_027429383.1:0-1111 GCF_044706935.1 Curcuma longa | reverse complement strand
TGTTAGGATCGGTTGGTTCGCTAGAGGGGGTGAATAGCATTTTTCGATTCTTCTTTGATTGTTTCTCTGCAAGAGTGTTAGCGGAAGCAAAATATAATAGAGAAAACAATAGATCAACGCTAACCCGGTTTGTTTACTTGGTATCCACCTCCGCAGAGGTGACTAATCCAAGGATCCACACGCACGCACACACCCGCTGCACTATGAATCTTCTCCTTCTCGAAAACCTCGAAGGCGGAGAAACCTTTACAACTCTTTCGATCTCCTCAAGAATGATATGAAATAATGTTTAAGAGGAGAGGAAGAAAGCAAAGAATCAGAGAACAACACGTTCTCAAAAGAAGCACAAAGCAATGAAAGAATGGCAGAATTCTTGAGTTGATTTCGTGCAGGCTTCTTTTATAATTCTTCAACATCAGTCGACTGCTGGCAGGGCCAGTCGACTGATGCCTTCAATCGGCAACAGAATCTCGCATTAAAGCGCATTAAATGCTTGCCAATTTTCTCCAACGTTCAAATATCAGTCGACTGTTCCAAGACCAGTCGACTGGCATCAGTCGACTCACCATACACCAGTCGACTGCCCAGTCGACTCCTGTCTTCCTCTGGCTCGACTGATTTTTCTGTGTGCGTCTGATTTATGAGCAGTCGACTGCTGGCAGGGCCAGTCGACTGGTGAAGCTGAAAAATCTCATTTCAGCTTCTCTTGACCTAGACCTCGGCCTTCAAACACCTCCCATAGCCTCGTGCCTTCCCTGGATGCTCCATCATCCTCGCACTAGCTTGAGATGCTTCCATCAGCTTCGTCATGTCAAGTCTTTGCCAAGACTACCCACTTGGACTTTTCCTTGCCAAGACTACCCACTTGGACTTTTCCTTGCCAAGACTACCCACTTGGACTTTTCCTTTGCCAAGACTTCCCACTTGGACTTTTCCTTTGCCAAGACTTCCCACTTGGCCAAGACTTGGACTTTCCTTTGCCAAGACCACGCTTGGACTTTTGGACTTTGCCAAGACCCGCTTGGACTTTCTTTTGCCAAGACCACGCTTGGACTTTCCTGCAAACTTGCATCACACATGTTAGATCACAAGTATTGCCTAACTTTAAACA
>NW_027429382.1:0-1951 GCF_044706935.1 Curcuma longa | reverse complement strand
GAGGATTCCTGCTCAGATTCGGATGAAGACTCCTCCTCCTTTTTCTTCTTCTTCTTTTTATCTGCAATCAAGGCTATACCTTTCTCTTTTGTTGCCATATTAGCTTGCTCATGTAGTTGAAATTCACAAAATAATTCATCAAGCTTAACAGCGGATAGATCCCTTGATACTTTATACGCATCAACCATAGATGCCCATAAAGTAGTTCGGGGAAATGCTTGTAGAACATACCTTACAAGATCGCGGTTATCGATCTTTTCACCGATTACATGGAGTCCATTTACTATTTCCTTGAACCTTCCATGCATCTGACTTACATTTTCATTAGATCTCATTGAAAAAGATTGTAGTTGACTTACCAAGAGATCCTTCTTGGCTCGCCTAGATTCGCTTGATCCTTCGTTAAGTTCGATAAGCTTTTCCCATAGTTCTTTTGCTGAATCAAATGGACCGACCTTGCTCAGTTGTTCCTTTGAGAGTCCACACTACAAAGTCGTTATAGCTTTTGCATTCGCCTGCGCCTTCTTACATATATCCTTTGACCAGTTTTTGATAGGTAGAGTTGTTCCAGTTGCATCCTTAGGTTTTTCGAAGCCTTCTACAACAATAATCCAGTTTTCAAAGTCATTCATTAAATAAAATTCCATTCTACCTTTCCAGTATGCGAAATCGTTTCCGTCGAAGAATGGTGGTCGTGCGGTGCTATATCCCTCTTGGAACGCCATGAGTTGCTCCGGTTGATTGTTAGATCTTCCGAAACGTACCGGGCTCTGATACCACTTGTTAGGATCGGTTGGTTCGCTAGAGGGGGGTGAATAGCGTTTTTCGAATCTTCTTTGATTGTTTCTCTGCAAGAGTGTTAGCGGAAGCAAAATATAATAGAGAAAATAATAGATCAACGCTAACCCGGTTCGTTTACTTGGTATCCACCTCCGCAGAGGTGACTAATCCAAGGATCCACACGCACGCACACACCCGCTGCACTATGAATCGTCTCCTTCTCGAAAACCTCGAAGGCGGAGAAACCTTTACAACCTTTTCATTCTCCTCAAAATGATATGAAATAATGTTTAGGAGGAGAGGAAGAAAGCAAAGAATCAGAGAACAACAAGTTCTCAAAAGAAGCGCAAAGAGATAAAAAATAGCAGAAGTTCTTGATTGATCTCGAGCAGGCTTCTTTTATAATTCTGCAACATCAGTCGACTGCTGGCAGGGCCAGTCGACTGATGGCTTCAATCGACAACAAAATCTTGCATTAAAGCGCATTAAATGCTTGCCATCTTTCTCCAACGTTCAAATATCAGTCGACTGATCCAAGACCAGTCGACTGGCATCAGTCGACTCCACTGCTACAGGGCCAGTCGACTGCCCAGTCGACTCCTGTCTTCCTCTAGCTCGACTGATTTTTCTGTGTGCGTCTGATTTATGAGCAGTCGACTGCTGGCAGGGCCAGTCGACTGGTGAAGCTGAAAAATCCCATTTCAGCTTCTCTTGACCTAGACCTCGGCCTTCAAACACCTCCCATAGCCTCGTGCCTTCCCTTGGATGCTCCATCATCCTCGCACTAGCTTGAGATGCTTCCATCAGCTTCGTCATGTCAAGTCCTTGCCAAGACCAACCTTGGACTTCTCCTTGCCAAGACTACCCACTTGGACTTTTCCTTGCCAAGACTTCCCACTTGGACTTTTCCTTTGCCAAGACTTCCCCCACTTGGACTTTTCCTTTGCCAAGACTACCCACTTGGACTTTTCTTTTGCCAAGACTACCCACTTGGACTTTTCCTTTGCCAAGACTTCCCACTTGGACTTTTCCTTTGCCAAGTCTTCCAACTTCTGGACTTTTCTTTGCAAACTTGCATCACACATGTTAGATCACAAGTATTGCCTAACTTTAAACATGGTTTAGCCAAACATTGAAACTCAATGCACTTGGGGCAAAGATTGCACCAACA
>NW_027429381.1:0-1814 GCF_044706935.1 Curcuma longa | reverse complement strand
AGTGGGAGTTATTTTATTTGAGACAATAACATGCTATCCCCAAGTCCCCACTGTGTGAGACCCAAAATCCTTTGGGTGGGATTTCTTATGCCCTTATTATTTTCGGCTGTTTCTTAAGGTCCTGATTCAGTGTTTGCTACTTTAGTCTGTTTACCGATGGTCCGGAAGATAAATTGAGGTCTTAAGGGGCAGGTCTAGGAAAGCAATTGAGTTGAGATTGAAAGATTTGAGTTTGGAAAAAGGAAGACCAATTGACAATACATTATTATTTTATATTCACCGACTAGTCTTTTATGTTTATCCATTAAGGGATTAAACATATTAGTGAATATAATGTCAAGCAAGATCTGAGGATTACTTTCGATGAGGAAAGTAGCTCGATGGATGTAATTAGTTTTGGATCTGGGGTACAACGAGTTTTATTCTAATGACAACTACTCAATCATCCTAACAGGTGTATAGAGTAGTCTTTGTTTTGCAGGTGTACTCGCAAGTCGCACGACGTCCAATCCTGTATGAAAGCCTTGTAGAGTGATGTAATGGATTGCATGAGTTGTGATCTATTGACGAAAATAATATGCCCTCGTGTGCAAGTGGGAGATGTGGATGTATGCCCACGTGGGGCATATGTGGTGGGTACATGGGGGATCATGGGTTATCCCATGATCCCACTAGTTATTACCCATTATCTCCACATCTTGATTCCTCCCCTTCCCCTATAAATACTTGTGAGAAGTATTGTAGGGGTATTGCATTGAGAATGCAGTGAGAAGAGGCTAGAGGGTTGCGACGTTGTGAAACCGCGGTGATAGTTATGATGATGCTCCTCCATGTTAGACATATAAGTATGTCTTTATTCTGTAACACCACCTGTGGCATAGGAAGCACATATCTATTCAACTACTAGGTTCGCATGTGATTGTATTAGTAAATCAACAATTTCACATGTAGTTACTATCATTTCTTTGTTAAAATGTTGCAGTATATAGAAAAAGTTTCAATAGTTATGTTTTCCCATTCTTGATCTTGATTGTATGAGGAAAGTGTTTGGTGTGGATGATGCAGCTTTACAAACACATCATTTCATTGAATGACTGAAACTTGAACACTTATTATGCTACTATGGTTATGAAATCGTTTAGTTAATAACTGTTTCTTCTTGATTACTTTACCCCGTATAATGTGATATGACTTGTTATACCAAAAAAAAAATGATAAATTCCAGTCAGTCGCATTGACTCAATCCCTGAAAAATGATCGATCTGGTCCTACGAAAGTTTCCCACCAGCCACCAGGATAAATCGGGAAACGCATGCAGCGGCCAACCCAGATACCCAGTATCCTTTGATTGCGATTCCTATTTGGAGGAAAATTTCTGCAAATACGCTGTAGTTGGAGATCGAACCGTGGATGCCTGGGTGACAACTTGGATGTCCAACCGTGGCACCATGGCCCCGGAGACATATGACTTGTTATATTAGTTCCTACTGCTTGTATCGTTATTGTATCAGAGCTTTGTTTATAAGTAATCGAGCAGAAAGGACCTCACAACTAGTTTAGTATCCAGATACAATCACCATTGAGGAAGTTGCCTCATCTTCCAAGCCTATGAGTCAGGCAATAAGGAACATCACTAAAAAAAATAAAGAAGCTTATTCAACTCTTCCTCAGCAAGAGGTATGCCGTTTTAACTGCAGATATAATCTATGTAAATTTGATTTAATTTCTTTTGGTGTTCATTGAAATACACCGAACACTAATAAATAAATAGTCTAAATTTAATTTTAACTTATGTTTTCAGATAAACAGAGAAG
>NW_027429380.1:0-3340 GCF_044706935.1 Curcuma longa | reverse complement strand
AATGGAGCATTAAACAATGTCGGATGCGGCCAAAAGAGGGCCGGTACAGATTTTACTGGGTACCCAATCAAGGTCTCTGAAAGAGCTTCGAAACGCATCCGATCGTGTATCATTCTGATTCCTAAGTCAAAAGTTACAACCCGTTGAAGTTCGACTCCTCATGTGTTGCCCCTGCATCAATAAATAGTAAAAAATAAGTTTGGAGATGCGGACGGAGTACTAAACGATGTCGGATGGGATCAAAAGTTAGTCAGTATGGTTTTACCCGGTACCAAATGAAGGTATCTGAAAGAGCTTCGAAACTCTTCTAACTGTGCCTAGTTCTAATTCCTGAGTCAAAAGTTATGGCCCGTTGAAGTTTGACTCCTCATGTGTTGGGAAACACTAGAAAATCCGTTCCGGTGAATTCTTACAGAACAAAATTTTTTCCAGAAACGGATTTAAGTTGCCCTCATAGTTAATCAAACCAAGTTTTAATCAACGCATTTAGATCATTGGGCTCTTGTGTTTGGTTTACAGGATCCAAGATAAAGGGAGCAATTTATTTAAAGTGGAAACAATAAACTTGCACCTTTTCTTCGGGATGTCTAGAAGGATTAGATGACCCCTTGATCTTCTGTTGTATGTCCTCTCCTCTTCTCGAACGTTGTGTGGACAACGATCCTTTGAGATATCTCCACCAAAACTCTTCTCTTCAATGGCAAGTAATCAAGCAACCAAGCCTTCCTTTCCTTCTACCTTTCTTCTCCTTCATTCTTGTTCTTGGCCGCCGGCCCTAAGGGGATGAAGTTACCAAAGGAGCGCCGGCCCTAATGGAATTAGAAGAGGAGAAGCAAGCCTAGGGGGCGCCGGCCCTAGAGAGGAAGAGAGGAGAGGTGGGCGGCGGGTAAAGAAGGGAGGAGTTCTTCTTGTTGCCGCCGGCCTCAAGGAGAGAAAACCAATTGATGTGTGTTCTCTTTCGCCTCCTCTAAACCCTCTATTATACAGCTAAGCCATCATGGAAATTTAAGAAAGATTCTAATAAATTTTCTTATCCAGATTCAGTTAGAAAAGTTCTAATAGAATCTTTTAAGAAAAATTTATTAGAAACAATCTAATAAACTTATCTTATCTAGATTTATTTTAGAAATAAATCTCTTATAAGATTTTATTAGAAAGAATCTAACAATCTTATCTTATCTAGATTTATTTAGAAATAAATCTTTTAATAAGATTTTATTAGAAATAAATCTAATAAAATCTAATGGATAAGATTAGTTATCTTTTTAATAAATTTCCATTCTATTAATTTTGTTCTTATCTTTAACAAAATCTTTTTAATTATATCTCGCTAATATTTAGCGAGATTCCATAATTAATATTTTGTTAATTTAATAAAATTAATTCACAAAATTTTATAATAAAATTTTGTACGAGAAGAGATGAAATTTCTTAGCGGAAATTCTTATAAAAAATTTCTTTCTTATCCGAATTTTTCTCGGAAAAATTCTGATGTGCGTAGGATACATAGCCATTTCTTATATTTTATTTGTACATCTTCATACTTTTCATGCGTTATCTTATGTATGTTACACCCTTCATCTGTGCATTTGGCATTGTATTATTTATTTCCTATTTCGGAGGACTGCTTGTGTGTTTGTGTGTTTCAGGACGGAAAACGGAGCAAAATAGGCGAAACGGAGCATCCATTGAAGATAAGGCAAGACAGGGCCGTGCCTCCTAGTCACGGCCGTGTCTATCACCTCCAGGGGGCCGTGTTTACATAGCACGGGCGTGTCTCCAACTAGAAGCTTTGACCCCATAGGCACACCCGTGCCCTCCTTCCTGCAGCAGCCAAGACATGGCCATGTGCCTCAGACACGGCCGTGTCTCCCACCAAAGAAGCCCCTGCCTTCGGCCGTGTCCCATAGACACGGGCGTGTGTCCTCCACAGATGCATGCCAAGACATGGCCGTGTCCCCTAGACACGGTCGTGTCTTCCAACAGAGAAGAGCCAGCCTCAGCCCGTGCCTCACAGACACAGGCGTGTCTCCCAGCAGAGTACAATGTTGCTTTGGCCGTGCCTCACAGGCACGGCCGTGCCTCAAGACAGAACATCAACCATTTATGGCCGTGCCTCTCATGCACGGCCGTGCCTCCATCAGAGCTGGGCGACCACACCCGGACGGGGGCGTGCTTGGCATATTTTAAGGGTGTTTTATGGGGGCCTATAAATAGACCCCCTTAAGAGCCCTAAAAGGGGGGAGATCTTGGAGAGCTACCGGAGCGTGCTAGAGCCACCGACGCCTCATTCTGTAGCCAGATTCGACGATCCATCCATTCGTCCGGATACTCCATCACATCTACATCTCACCTTTGAGGAGACTGCAGTCCGGAGAAGGAGACCCTTGATAAGTCCTTTTGCTTGCTTTCCTCTAGGATTCTTGTATTAGGATGCATTATTTACCTTCTTCTTTGAGTTGTAATCTCCCCGATATGGAGTAGTCCTCCAGATTCTAGAATGTAGGAAGAATCGGGGTTATTGGATGATTGTAAACTTGAGATTTATCAATCTACCATGTTCTATGATGTTATTGTGCAATTGCTTTGTGGATTTATGCTTTATGCTTGTTTGATGATATGCTTGTGAATAGTATGAATCCATGAGGGTAGAGATTATTCAAAATTTGAGGAATTCTTAGGATCGTATACCCGGGGCGCCTCGTGACATGAGGAAAGCCTTAACCGGACCTTCCGAGGGATTGCTTAAGCTATGAATAATGTTTATGAGGGATAACTAACGGTTGTTTAGTGTTGGGGAGAGGTCTCTAAAAGGGATACCCTGTGACAGGGGGTAGGAATCTTGTAGTATTTTGGGGCGCCTGCAGTGACACAGGAAAGCCTTGAACCAGGCTATCTAGAATCATCTCGAACCAACCTAAGTAACATTAGAACACCATTGATTTATTCTGAGGAAGCCTGACAAGGTCTAATTGGATAATTTGGTTAGAATCCCTACAATTGTGTAATGATTGAGGAATGATAGAGGATCCAGGTCAATCAATCAATACCCCGAGGAATCTGAAGTCCTAGAGTCGTTTTCCACCCATTGTCACAGTCGAACTCTTTCTTCGAATTAAGGTTTAGAAACTCTAAAACACTCCTTCTCCCCCACGCCAAACCAATTCCAATGAACTCTCCACTCTTCTTGTGCTAGGTTAGTAATTAATTCCACGGTCCCTGTGGATTCGATATTTTTTATTACTTGGCGACATTCCGTATACTTGCGGAACACGCATCAAATTCTAAATAAAATTCCAGAAATTTTCTTTTATAAATAGAATTTCCTATCCGAAATTTC
>NW_027429379.1:0-1689 GCF_044706935.1 Curcuma longa | reverse complement strand
TGTTGGTGCAAGGTGCACTAAAATCTTGCCTAGAGTTTCAATGTTTGACAATACACCTAGGTCTGGTCAATTTGACCAAGGGGTGATCCAAATAGGACTTGATGTTTGGATGTGTGGAATTGAGCGAGAATACCTAGTCGGTTAGACTAGGCAGTGGAAGTCCTGATCTGGACGATCGGGCAAGGGAAGTCCTGGTGAGTGAGGCTAGGCAAAGGGAAGTCCTAATTTGGAGGATCAGGCGGAAGTCTTGGCAGAGTCAAGTGCACCAGGTGAAGTCTGGGCTGGTCTAGGTGACCGAGTCGCAGCAGAAGTTTCGGGTAGATCTGTAGGTGACCGAGTCGCAGCAGAAGTTTGGGTCGGTCTGGGTGACCGAGTCGCAGCAGAAGTCTGGATTGGTTAGAGAGAACCGAACCACAGCAAAATCCTGGGGGGCTAGGATAGAGCCGAGCACAAGTCCAACGGTCCCTTGTTGGTATAAATTCTCCTGAGTGGAGTGAGTAGGGGCGCGTTCCTGGAGTGGAATAGGAGGCGTCCGACTAACCCAGGATTTCGATAGAAATCTGAAGTTAGACCCATAAGGTAAAGCTAGGTTGGCTTGGTTGTTTTCATGCTTGTTTTATAGGAACCATAATGTAGGGGTCAACTTCAACGGGTCATAACTTTTGACTCAGGACTCGAAACGAGGCACGGTCGGATGCGTTGCAAAGCCCTTTCAGAGATATACAGAAAAGGTTTCTAGAGTCGACTCAGATTCTGGCTGGAGTCGACTCAAAAGGGTACTTGAGTTGACTCAGAAGGGCACTTGAGTCGACTCGGACAGCAGATAACGAGCAGAATGAAGTTCTATCTGCCATGCAAGCTGGAGTCGACCCAGATTGGCATCTTAGTTGACTCAAGAGTAGTATAAAAGGGCATCAGTGTGCAGGAATAAGTCATTCAAGCCAATTAACCTCCCAGTTCAACTAGAGGTGCTTCTGAACGCGAACGAGACCAGACACGTGCAACCGGGGAAGATCTAGGAGGAGTACGCGGTGCTCGGACTTTCAGATTGGCGGCTACCTATTTGGTTTTAATTCTTACTTCTTTTTGTTATTCATTTATTTATCTTGTTTATTGGATTGTAAGACGGGTTTCTCCGCCTCCGAATACGGTTCGGAAAGGAGACTACTAGTGGACAAGCGCCTCCCGAATTAGGCCTTGGACGTACTAACCTTGGGGGATTAGGAACCAAGTAAATACGTTGGTCCTTGCGTTTTGTTTTTAATATCCGCTGCTTAGTTTTGATAGACTTAAATGAAAGATTTTGAAAAAGCGACATGCACTATTCACCCCCCCTCTAGCGCGTACATCGATCCTACAATTTTCCTCTCCTAACTATCTCTTCTTCTCTATATTTGTTTCATCTCTCAGATCTAGCGACATGAGCAACATATTGAAAAAATTCCACAGATCTGAAGGATCAGGTGGAGGATATGAGCCTGAAAGGCGGAAAGGCAAGGAGCTGGCAAAGGAAAAGAGCAAATCAAGAGATAAAGGGAAAAGGAAAGCTATCGAAGAAGGTACGGACAATATACATGGCATTATTTTCAGAAATAATGATAAAAAAACTAGGTATAACTGTCTTGCTTCTAGAAAGCTTATTTGTTCTCGCTATATTGATAAATATACTATGGAATCATTAGGGCTTAA
>NW_027429378.1:0-1850 GCF_044706935.1 Curcuma longa | reverse complement strand
GATGCACTCCCGCAAGTATACGGGTTGTCGCCAAGTAATAAAAATATCGATCCACAGGGATCGTGGAATTACTTACTAGATCTAGCACAAAAAGGTGGAGAGAAAACTGAGCATGAGTTGAGTTGGGGGAGATGGGAGTATTCTAGAGTACTTTATCCTAGAGCCGGAGAAAGGAATCGACTGTGACACTGGGTTGTGAAGCGATCCTAGGACTTCGGACTCCTCAGTGTATGGATTGATTGACTTGAATCCTCTACCTTTCCTCAATAATTGTTCAATTGTAGGGATGCTAACCAATATATCCAATTCAACCTCGTCAGGTATCCTCGAAATAAAGCATTGGTGTTCTTACGTCATCATTGTCGGTTTGAGATGGTTCTAGAAGCCCGGTTCAAGGCATTCCCGTGTCACTCAGGCGCCCCGGAATACTAAAAGAACCCTATCCCCTGTCACAGGATATCTTTTTACGGACCTCTCCCCAACAACGAATGACCGCTAACTATCCCTCATATGAACTAACTATGAATCAAGAAACCCCTCGGAAACTCGCCCGGTTCAAGGCATTCTTCCTGTCACGAAGCGCCCCGGTGTACGGCCTAATGATTCCTCAATTCACAATTAATCCCTACCCTCATGGATTCATACACACACATTTTATCATTCATCACACAAGCATAAATCCATAAAGCAATTGACAATTAAATCATTGAAATCGGTAGATTAACAAATCCAAAGTACAATCATCCAATACATCTGATTCATCCTACATCCTAGAATCTAGGGAACTACTCCATATCGTGGAGGTTACAACGCAAAGGAAAGAAAGAATACATCTTACTCCGAAGATACAACAATGAAATGCAGGAAATAAGACTTATCTTCTTCCTCGGACTGCAATCTCCACGTAGATGAGATGTGGATGGAATGGAGCAGCCGGATCGGTGGATGGATCGTCGAATCTTGCTCCGAAACAGGCGTCGGTGGCTCTAGAACAGCTCCGGTGGCTCTCCAAGGTCTCCCCCCTTTCTTAGGTCACTAAGAGGACCTATTTATATGAAGTCCCCGAGTCAGCACGCCCCCGCTCACACGGCCGTGCTTTGGAGGCACGGCCCAGTGTGGGCACAGTCATGGAGAAGGCACGGCCGTGCCTCTGAGGCACGGCCGGATGCAGTTGCGGTTCTGTCCAGGGGCACGGCCGTGCCTCTGAGGCACGGTCCAGACTGAATTTGGCTCTGTTTGAAGGCACGACCGTGCCTGTGAGGCACGGCCACAGCCTGTCTCTTCTCCTTTTGCTGGACACGGCCGTGTCTGTGAGGCACGGCCAGCTGCAGGGGACTCTCTGTTTTGACACACGGTCGTGCCTGGTGGGCACGGCCAACAGCAGTTGCTTCTCTTTGTTGGAAACACGGCCGTGCCTGTGAGGCACGGCCACGCCTCGGCTGGCTTCTGTTTTAAAGCACGGCCGTGTCTGGTAGACACGGCCTCTTCTGCTGCTGATGGGGGATGTTGGCACGGCCGTGCCAGTGAGGCACGGCCCAGGCTTGTTGGTCTTCTGTTTGTGCACACGCCCGTGCCCTGTGAAGCACGGCCAGGAGGCTGAATAGACACGGCCGTGCCTATGAGGCACGACCCTGTCTTGCCTTGTCTTCAATTATTACTCCGGTTTGCCCGCTTTTGCTCCATTTTCCATCCTGAAACAAGTAAAAACAAGAGCAGATCTCCGAACTAGGAAATGCAAGATATATGCCTAAATGCACGGATAAGGGATGCAATGCACACAAGATATAACAATAAACTCAGAAAGATGTGCAAATAAAGTATAAATACGAATATAAACCCTATGCACATCA
>NW_027429377.1:0-2480 GCF_044706935.1 Curcuma longa | reverse complement strand
TAAGTACTTCAAGCTCCTCGACCTTCTAAAAAGTCAGTGTTAGTAGTATCCCTAGAGCCAATTATGTGATGATTGATTAGAGACTTTTATATCATATTCTATTGTTAATAAAGATAAACTTTGGTTATTATATTTACTTCATGTTTGTACCAAATGACTAAATATAATAATGTCCTTAAGTTGTAGGTTCTAATCTATATCATATCAATTAATTGAATTGATAGTGAGATAACTATTCCTAGACAAGTATTAATATTTAAGGACAATATTAATGTATGAAACTAGCATGTAAATCAATTGATTACTTGATCTCACAAGTCATAGATATGTGATATCACGTTGACACATGAGTATATATTAGAATATATATACTGAATTGACCAGTTATGAGAAAATTTCATGGATCGTTATATGAGTGCCATAAATTTTCTCATATGACTACTAGTATGAATAGTCTTAAGACCTGAAGTCACTAAGGTTCTTTACATAAGGAGTTGTGTACTTTAGTATCGTCAAATATTACCTGTAACGTAGTGGACTATAAAGGCGATCACTGGATATACAACGACTTATGCAGAGGGATGTGATTGATGTAGATGACCCATATGACGAGAGTGATATCTGTGGGCCCCTTGATCGAGTAAGACTACTAAATACATGACCATACTCAAATAAGTGAATATGAAATATTGAGCTCATTTGCTTGAGTGAATCTACTCGAGACGAAAAAACATAAATATTAATATTGAGGATGACATGGTCTATGTCTCATTGATCAATCTAGATATCAAGGATAAAAGGACAACATCATACAATATAGTAGTCACGGAAAGTTTAGGTCAAATCTCGACTTTCTCGTCACTTGGGTAGCAATGATGCATTGCTATATGTCACTCATTGCTTAAGTGTCTAAAGCTTTAAACACATTACCAACGTTACGAGATCTGTTAGGTCATATACGAAGGACACGATACTTCTGGAGATTAGTTGTTTTTAGTTTCACTAAAATATGATCCAAATTATATTAATTGAGTTAGACTCAAGTGAATCCAATTGGATTTTGAGATTGAGTCCAATTTGAATTAGATTAGACTCATTTAGATTAGACTTAACCAAATTTGATTGAGATATTAATTCATTAAAATGTTTAATGAATTAATAATAGAGGAAGACCAAGTCCCTTCATTGGATGAAGAGAGATGAAGAGCCAATATGAGAAATATGTGCTTTAGTTGGATTTTAATTAGCTTTAATGTGGGGAAGCTAAAGAAACAAAAACCCTTCATATTCATGAGATGAATATAAAAGATTTTTTCTTGCACATTTCAAGAAGAACAAAGCATTTTGAGCTCTCTTCTCCCTTTTGGCTAAATCCTTTTTCTTTCTCCTTATTTTGGCCAAATCTCCTTGTGTGACTAGCACCACAAAGGTGATTCTTCTCTAAGTATGAGATCGTGTTCGTGTGGATACACATAAAGGCACAAATGCTTGAATATGCAAGAGATCCGGTGAACCAAGGATGAGCGGGATAAGTGAAGAGCACGATTTAAAGGTATAGATCTATTAAATAAATAAATCAAATTTGTACGAGTTTTCTTTCGCATGGATCGCTCGTTGAGATTCTATTTCCACTATGAATTTTATTATTTGTTGCATATAATTCCCTACAGTGGTATCAGAGCCACTTGCGAAAGATCATATAAAGTTTTATGTACTTTTGTATGTGATGAATGTCATGATGCATGGTTATAACCCTTAACCCTAATATGATTGTGGTTGTGTGTATGTACACGTTATAATATAATTCATAATACGACCTACATGTTATGCCTTTATCTCTATTTTTTGAGTTGTAAAATAAATTTAGAGTCGAATGTAACTCAAGTTTTCTTATTTTGTAACGTACAAAATGAGGAATGAAAAGTCCATTGGAGGATGAAGTTACAAGAAGGATACTAACGACACATAACAACTAAAGGAAGCACTTGGAGAAGATGTTATCCCTTAGTTGACCATTCTATCTTCTCATTGGCTTAAAAGGATCATAGTATACGAGTCATAACCATTTCACGTTTATGCTTATATGTTGATATATGTTATGTGTGTATGTGATGATGTTTATGTTATATTTGGGAGGTGTTCTAAGGTAATCGCCTTTTGATAGTACTTTTATTGAATAAATTCACTGTTTAAGTTCATATTTTATATGTTTGATTGGATCTTAAACTTATTCTAATGCCCACAATACATTTCATAGCATGAGAGAATTTGTGATTCGATCACAAACTATGAGTTTCTCTACATGTGTAATTATGAAAGTATTGAAACTATCCCTAGTTGATGAATTAATGAACACGGACATCATCGATTCTGTTGAGACTAGCATGTTTATACTCCTTGGTTTATCAAGCAGTAGCTCTCACTAGCTGGAGACATTGGATGTTGAGAGTGTTCATGGGATGTATACAAGAATCCTAGCT
>NW_027429376.1:0-1967 GCF_044706935.1 Curcuma longa | reverse complement strand
TCACAAAAATCCGAACATATAAGCATAAAAGTACATTAACTTTTACAAGAAGCATTTAAACATTCATCCCCCTTAGCATTCATATCATATGTATTCATTCAAATTGATGAAATATGTCTTTTAAAAATATATTATCATACTAGATAACATAATCAACATTATTGGGGTCCCCCGGCTTGTACCCATTCATTACTCGCGCGCATTCCTTCAAGTAAGTGCGAGATAGCTAGTCTCGACCTACCCGCATACTAGGTCTTCTCGAATGTCCTTCAACCTAGGGGTGTTCTTAAGGTGCCCATCCCTTGGATCCCTTTCAGGATTCGGTACAAGCCTTACATTAAAGTAAAATAATTTTCATATTTTCTTTTCCTTTTTCATCATGAATGTTCCTTAACATCTCCTTCCATAGCATGGTGAACATTCACATTCCATTTCTTAAAGCATGATATAACTTGGTCTCATTACATAACTTAACATGAGACAAAACGTAACATTATAGAAACCCTAATCCAACCAAACTCCCATTTCCTAGGGTTAGTCGAATCCTTCATAGGGTCTTTAGGTTCTTGACCTAACACATAAAACTTTGATATCCTAACAATATAAGACATCATTAAATAGTGTTTGCCATCATGATAAAGATTAAACCACAACCCAATCTCCTTTAAGTAAGTTGGCCGAACCCTATGTTCATGCCAACCCTAGGTTAAACTTAACCGCATGAATACCAAACCTTCATACAAATTTAACAATTAATACTTACAACCATGGATAGTTTAAAACATATCCTCAACCCTAAATTCACATGTTGGCCGAAACTTAGATAAGCAACCTTGAGTTAGATTTTTTTTCTTCACATAAATTCTAAGTCATGCTAAGAAAAACATCAATTAACCTATACATTCTTTAGACAAGTTTAAAAACCATTTAATCTTCTTTTTCTTGATTTGGCCGAATGCTCTCAACATGAAATCCTTAGGTTTCCAACTACATGCATCTTTGAAACTTTGTAAGAAACATGTCATAGAATTTGCAACCATAACTTCATCAAAAAAAACTTAACTTAAAAGCCCTAAAACAAGTCATGACCGAAAACCTCAAAACATGATTCTTTTGGTTAGATCAATTCATATAGAGTCCTAGATCATGTTAAAAACATCTAATATCTTAAGAAGCCTTTAGATAGATTTTAACACATCTTCTAGGCCTCTAACATGCCTTGGCCAAACCCTAAAAATGGGTATCTTCATGATCTTGCAACCAAATACATAAGCATTAGGAAATTTCATAGAAACAACAATATAGAAATTTCATAAAACATAACATAGCAAATTTCATAAATACACTACTTAACTAATATGTTGCATGTGAGGAGAACTTACTCTTGGTTCTTGAGTCCTTAGAGTTTTACCCTAACAAAGGAAGATGAAAACCCCTTTTTACTTGTTATCCTCTTGGTACTTTTCCTTGTTTCCCCAAGCCCTTGCTTTAAATCCCTTACCTAGAGAACTTGGTGATGAAGGACAAAAACCCTCAAGACCTCTCGGCCAAAAGAGACAAGAAAGAAAGAAGGGAGAGAAAAAGAAAACCTTGAGAACCCTTACTTCCTTTTTGCTTTCCCTAATGCTTCCAAGCTTTCTTCCTAGCTCCACCTCCTTGGGAACCGTGTGGATGAAGGAGAGCTTCAAAAGTGCTCGGCCAAGAACAAACCAAAAAGAAGGAAAACAACTCTCGGTGACAAATGAGAAGGAAAGAGAATAAGTGGGGGGAAGTTTCACATGGTCTCTTGTAACTCCATCACTTAATTCTCATCAAGTAACTCTTTTTTTTCTTTTAATTCTTCTCATGTAACTCCCTCCATGCAACCTTCGGCCAATGCAAGAATAAAAAGAAAAATAAACAAAAGAATTCGATGAGGAAGAAATCATGGAAAAGAAGTTTCACTTGCCCCTTTTGTAACCCCCTCC
>NW_027429375.1:0-1859 GCF_044706935.1 Curcuma longa | reverse complement strand
CTCATAATCTCTCTTGCCAATGGTCGAGATAATACCGATAAAGACATCAAAGTGGCACTAGCTTTTCTGCTGAGTGCATCTGCCACTTTGTTTGCCTTTCCCGGATGGTAAAAGATCTCACAGTCATAATCTTTCACTAATTCAAGCCATCTTCTCTGTCTCATATTGAGATCCTTCTGCGTAAAGAAATATCGCAGACTCTGGTGATCTGTGTAAATTTTACACTGTGCTCCATAGAGATAGTGTCTCCATACCTTCAGAGCAAAGACCACCGCTGCTAATTCTAAATCATGGGTGGGATAATTCTTTTCATGCTCCTTTAATTGCCTAGAGGCATAGGCAATCACTTTCCCACCTTGTCACTCGTTATCGGTTTGAAATGGTTCTAGAAGCCCGGTTCAAGGCATTCCCGTGTCACTCAGGCGCCCCGGAGTACTAAAAGAACCCTATCCCCTGTCACAGGATATCTTTTTACGGATCTCTCCCCAACAACGAATGACCGCTAACTATCCCTCATAAGAATTTAACTACGCATTAAGAAACCCCTCGGAACTCGCCCGGTTCAAGGCATTCTCCCTGTCACGAAGCGCCCCGGTGTACGGCCTAATGATTCCTCAATACATAATCAATTCCTACCCTCATGGATTCATACACACAATTTATCATCAAGCACAAGCACAAATCCACAAAGCAATAGACAGTTATATCATAGAAAACGGTAGATTAATCAAATCCAAATACAATCATCCATTACATCTGATTCATCCTACATCCTAGAATCTAGGGAATCTACTCCATAGCGTGGAGTTTACAATCCATAGGAAGGAAAGAGTACATCTCAATCACAAGATACAACAAGGAAATGCAGGAAATGAGACTTATCTTCCTCCTTGGACTGCAATCTCGGCGTAGATGGGATGAGGATGGACTGGAGCAGTCGGATCGGTGGATGGATCGTCGAATCTCGCTCCGAAACAGGCGTCGGTGGCTCTAGAACAGCTCCGGTGGCTCTCCAAGGTCTCCCCCTTTCTTAGGTCACAACAAGGACCTATTTATAGTGCAGGTCACGAATGCAGCACGCCCCCGTGCACACGGCCGTGCCTGGGAGGCACGGCCCCGTGTGGGCGTCGGGCACAGGAGAAGGCACGGCCGTGCCTTGGGGGCACGACCTTGAGCAGTGAAGCTTCTATCCTGGGGCACGGCCGTGCCTCTGGGGCACGGTCCAGAGTTGTCTCTGTTCTGTTTGAAGGCACGGCCGTGCCTGTGAGGCACGGCCTCAGCCTGTCTTCTCCTCATTTGCTGGACACGGCCGTGTGTTTGAGACACGGCCAGCTGCTTGGACCCTTCTGTTTTGGCACACGGCCGTGCCTGGTAGGCACGGCCAACAGCAGAGGCTTTCTTCTGGATGGAGACACGGCCGTGCCTGTGAGGCACGGCCATGACTTGGCTGGATTCTGTTTTGAAGCACGGCCGTGTCTGTGAGACACGACCTCTAGCTGCTGCTGAGGGGAAATGTTGGCACGGCCGTGCCTGTGAGGCACGGCCCAGGCTTGATGGTCTTCTGTTTGAGCACACGCCCGTGCCCTGTGAAACACGACCACAAGCTGATAGACACGGCCGTGCCTATGAGGCACGGCCCTGTCTTGCCTTGTCTTCAATGGTTACTCCGTTTTTACCCGTTTTTGCTCCATTTTCCACCCTGAAACATATAAAAACACGAGCAGATCTCCGAACTAGGAAATGTAAGATATGTGCCTAAATGCATGAATATGGGATGCAATGCACACAAGATTTAAGCAATAAACTCAGAAAGATGTGCAAATAAAGCATAAATACATATATACATCCTACGCACATCA
>NW_027429374.1:0-2454 GCF_044706935.1 Curcuma longa | reverse complement strand
ATAAAAAAATAAACTCAATGGACTCTATAGAACTGTCTCTAATACTATTGCTGAGCATCTCTGCGCAACCATCCGTAATATTAACCAAACCTCGAGGATCGCTTTAACTACGAATCTAGAGGTCAAAGGAAAATGAGAGTAAAAACATAGTGCAAAATGGAGAAAGAAGAGAAGTGCATGAAAACAAAATCAACAAGGGCCACAACATGATTGATAGTTTATGTTTTCATATTCTTGAGCACCATTTGATTATTACTCCTTTCTCATTATTCATCTTTCATTCACTTTTTAATTAATTTCATTAATTCTTATTTTCATTTTTTCAATATTACATACATTATAGTCTTACTTTATTTGAAAATTCAACATAATATATTAAGTGGTTGAACGATCCACAATCCATCCATCAAGGATGTGTCGTATAAGTAAAGGTGAATGGCTCGTAATCCACCTAATATGAAAATACATTATGTTTAAATGTAAAATAGGAGTGAGCGACCCGCAACCCACTCGAGAAGGATACATCGTATATGATAGTGAACAAGCTACAATCCACTTATAACGAAATGCATCGTATGTATGCATATATACATACATAGATAGGGTGTACAATCCAAAATTCATCCGAAAGACACCTCATATAAGAATAGGATGAACGACCCACAATCCACCCAATGAGGAAAATCATCTCAATTTGGCCAAAGCCTATGAACACACGAAAATACTCAAAAGACCTTTTAAAAGCATGGAGCAAATGTTATATGTTTATAGAGAATTATTTTATTATTAATCTGTCATAAATAATTTCACAACTTTTATAAATTATAGAATCGAAGTTCTATGACATAAGGGTTACACCCATTTCTTTATTAATTTAGTTGAGAAGTTACATACTTACGAGCGATGAGTCAAAGCTTTCTCTCTATTACATAGTTGTAGGGGATTATTTCGACATAATTATTTATGTTATTGGTTCACTTTTTATTTCTCATGATGATTCAAGTTTTCTTAAAAGGGATTCTCCTAAGCTTTCCTATGTTATTTCTAAATTTCATATTGTCTATTGTAAATCTCATTAATAAGTTTTAATAGAGCAACAACAATTAGATAGACAAATAGAATGTGAAGAAAAGACAAACAAACATAAAAGACATGATCAAACAATAGAGGTAAATATGAATTTACAATTAATTTTTCTTCTAACAAGGGTATAATTTAGACCTTAAAGAATTTATCCCTAATGTTCTCCTAATAAAAGGCCTAATTTAATTCTCAATGCAATTATTATTTATTCCCTATCATCATGAACAAAATTAATTTATAAAGAAAGCAATATATATTTATTAATTTTTTAATCTACATCCTATTTTATGATCAAACAATGTGTAAATAATTTCTTTTTTTAAAAAAATTAACTAATACCATTTATAGTGTATGTTTGATCATACACAAGGTAAATCCAAAGAACCAAGTAGGAAAAATCCACCTGATCATGGCTCAACCCACATCAATTTGGCTTAGGAAACTCTATCTTCCTTTCATTGCCTGATCAACACATGCATTGGAAATGACTACTAAAGCCAATTTGTGATTATCGAAACCAATTCAAGATTTGGGGTTGTTGGTAACAATAAAGAGGGGAAACTTGCGAATGGTGGTGGAATAAAGAAGTAGAAGGGAAGGGTAGGGCTATTGCTACCTTGTTGTTCGAAATTATGAATGACAATAAGCAAAATGGTTGGTGACAATGGGAGAGGCTTGTTGCTGTGGGGCGGTGGCAGCGCGACAAGGGTCGCGTTGGCAGGGATAGCGTATGACTTGTGGTTGATGGGGAGAACATTGGGTTTTTTTTAGGAAGAAGATTAGGGTTTTCGGAAATAAAAAGGAATAAGGTTGATGGGGAAGTAGAAGTCATGGGAGGAACAAAGTCGGGTGTTTGCTTTTTAAAAATTAAAACCCTTTATTTAATTATTTTTTTAATAGATATAACACTTAGATTTTGGTTGTTTTGATCAAAATTAGATTTTGGTTGACATGTGGATCGATGTTTTTCTCAATTTGTTTGACCACCCAACAGTTGAGGCTCAATCTCAAACCTCGACACAACCTCTCGAACATCCTCTAGGGCCTTAGATAAAGCTTTATAGATAACAAACTCTATGTTGAAGCTAAATTTTATCATTACGATCAATGTATTCAAAATAAACCCAATATTACAATAATTAAACATAAGGATGCATGGGTCCTTAAAGCTTGTTGACTATCCATGAGTGTAAAGCTCCTCACCATTTCATACTTGATCTATGAGGTCCCTTATCCAAGCTTCATCACCTCAATCTCCATAACCTGTTAGTAATCTCTATACACTCAAGCAAGTCATTAAATACAAATGTCTAGCTTAAATTTCATTAATAAAATATCAATATATCATGTTAAAACTAACCACAAGTGAGG
>NW_027429373.1:0-1226 GCF_044706935.1 Curcuma longa | reverse complement strand
TTTTGATTTACAAGGGGTATCTGGGCATTTGGCACCAACTAGTCCCCTTGGCTGACCGGCCCTGCCCCACGGCCTTCAACGAGAGTCCCCACCGGCCAGCGAGGGTAAATCAGGAGGATTCACTGGCACCTACATTCCAGCCCATTACCAAATTGGGATCCACGTGCCCGACCAGCACAGCCGACTGCCACGCCCCAGGCATTAAACCCAGTGAGACGCGTCCCGGAGGAATCGAACCGTGGAAGTGGCCTATGGAGAGGGAGTGCGGTTACCAAGTGCGCCACGCCCCTGGGGGCGAGCCAAGTGTATTATTGATTTACATTGAAGTTGTCTTGGCAGCGGTTCAAAATGTAGAAAAAAATCTTGATGTGGTAAGTCTTGTTCGGCCTGACGTGGCAGGGTTAGTCAATAGATCGCCCAGCTTGGCCGGCTCTGGGGGTCCATAGTCAAGGTGGTCTTGCCCGGTCAGGCTCGATCCTGAGGGTCAAGGGATCAACTGACGTGGCAGGTCCCCTGGGCCCCTGGTCTCGGCCGCGACACTCTCGGACAAAAGGATCTGGGAGGTACGATAAACCGTCCCCCAAAAGCTCACTTAGCCTATGTAACCTAGCCCAGCAAACCGTTCCATCACCCGGCCACCTCTATGCGAGGTGTAGTTCACTCGGCTGTTGTCACCTACAACATTTTCCGGGTATCAGTCATACTGATGGGTCACTTCTCGGGAGACACCTTGTTAGATCCCGGTCCTATTTCCCGAACATCACTTCATATCACACAAGCCGCCCGACCAACAATAAGGGTGATCATTCCCACACATCCCTCGCCTCTCAGGCTGATTTCCCTGGATATGCATCGGGTAACTTGTTCACTGCATCCATACTGCTTATTTGCCCGGGCCATCCCTCCGCGGCGCATGGCTACCCGGCTAATACTAAGCATGATCAGTCCCGGGTCTGACTTACCTCCTGAGTGCATATCCCTGAGTTCTACATCATTTAGCCAACTTAAGCTGGGTCTGCTTGCTCATCATAGTACGGCTTGGTATGTTGCCCGGTCACCCTCTCACGGCGTATAGCTTGCCCGGGCAACACGCACCGCAACTGGCCCCCTGTGAACCTGATCATCACTGATCCCAAATACTTCTCCACTTCGACGATAATCCTGACCCTAGTTTGGTTAACACTACAGACAAAGAAGCGTGTGGACTGATATGCAGGTGCTTGTAC
>NW_027429372.1:0-2241 GCF_044706935.1 Curcuma longa | reverse complement strand
AGGCACGGCCGTGCCTCAGATCAGAGAACTCACAAGTCCAGGCCGTGCCTCCCAGGCACGGCCGTGCCTTACCCTGTGCCCGAAGCCAACACAAGGCCGTGCCTCCCAGGCACGGCCGTGTGCACGGAGGCGAGCTGCTACGAACCCTTCACTATAAATAGGCCTCTTTAGAGACCTAGCAAAGGGGGGGAGCCTTTAGGAGAGCCACCGGAGTAGATTTCCCTAGATTCTAGGATGTAGGATAAATCAGATGTAATGGATGGTTGTACTTGGATTTGATAATCTACCGTTTTCTATGATGTAAATGTGCATTGTTTTGTGGATTTGTACTTGTGCATTGATGATAACTTGTGTATGTGTGAATCCATGAGGGTAGGAATTTGCTATGTATTGGGGAATCATTAGGCCGTATTTCCGGGGCGCTCTGTAATGGGGAATGCCTTGAACCGGGCGAGATTCCGAGGGGTTTCCTACTGCGTAGTGAATGCTTATGAGGAATAGTTAACGGTCATTCATTATTGGGGAGAGATCCGTAAAAGGGTATCCAGTGACAGTGGATAAGGTTCTTTTAGTATTTCCGGGGCGCCTGAGTGACACGGGAATGCCTTGAACCGGGCTTCTAGAACCGTTTCAAACCAATAGTGAGTGACGTAAGAAACCTAATGATTTAATTCGAGGATACCTGACGAGGTTGAATTGGATAATTTGGTTGACATTCCTACAATTGAACATTTATTGAGGAAAGGTAGAGGATCCAAGTCGATTAATCCATTCTCTGAGGAGTCCGAAATCCTAGGATCGCTTCACCCATAAGTGTCACAGTCGATCCCCTTCTCTGCTTTTAGGATTAAGCACTCTAGAACACTCCGATCTCCCCCACTCAACTCATGAACAGTTTTCTCTCCACCTTTTTGTGCTAGGTATAGTAAGTAATTCCACGGTCCCTGTGGATTCGATCTTTTATTACTTGGCGATATTCCGTGCACTTGCGGAACACACATCAAGTTTTTGGCGCCGTTGCCGGGGATCGTGCGCAATTATTTACTAACTTAGTTTTTCTTTTATTTTCAAACCTGAACAAAACTATTTCTGATAACTGTTTTTGGTACTGTTCCGTGCCAAGTGCTTGAGGATGTGTCAAATGAAGCTTTCCTTAGTTAGATAGTTTGGTTGCATTCCGGGATGTGTTAACTAGTTCAAATTGTTTTTAGTTGTTTGGTTTCTTGATTGCATCTATTTAACTGCCAAATCCATTTTAATTTCATCATTAAGTTAGTTAATCAGTTTAGCTTACATTAGAGTTTGGTTTTCATTAGGATCATACAAATTTCAAGTTGAATTCCTTTATTTTGAATTGCATTGCATTTTAGCATTGCAGATTTTAACTTGATTTGCATGCTAGATTAGGCATTCTTCAATTACTTGCCAAATTTTAATTGCATTGCCCCCATTTTGAATTTCATTTTCTACTAGTTAAAAACACCTCGAAACCCCATTTTTATTTGAATTCGAAAAACCCAAAAATATACCTAGTTAAGGGCTTTTCACCCTACCAAAAGGAGTCAACAACGACGTAAAGCATACACTCAGTTATTTTATTTGCCTTTGACTCCTAGGCTACAAAGGAAAAAGTTTGCTGATACTTGACACACATCCGGAATTTGCAAAGGAAATAATTTGTGAAGGAAATTCGAAACATTCGGTCATTGATTGCAGAGCTGAAACAATTATGGGATCAAGGTTGCCCTACCTATGATGTGCATACTGATAAGACTTTTACAATGAAGGCTGTACTTCTTTGGACCATAAATGATTTTCCTGCTTATGGTATGCTATCAGGATGGAGTACCGCTGGGATTTTAGGATGCCCAATATGTATGGAGAGATCAAAATCATTCAGATTGAAACATGGGAAGAAGGCAAGTTATTTTGATTGTCACCGATAATTTTTACCACCAAATCATAATTTCAGAAGAAATAAAGATGAATTCACAAAGAATAGAATTGAGAGAACACCCCCGCCATTGAGATTAACAGGTGAACAGATTTGGTGGAGAGTACATAATTTTTCATCTGTGATTGAAGATCCACATGGTACCCCTTATGAATATGGAAATACACATAAATGGACTAAAAAGAGTATCTTTTGGGAATTACCATATTGGTACAGTCATTTGATTCATCACAACCTTGATGTAATGCATATTGAGAAGAATGTGTTCGATAATCTGTTTAATACAG
>NW_027429371.1:0-1232 GCF_044706935.1 Curcuma longa | reverse complement strand
TGAAAGGTAAAATAATATTATTTATATACTTTGTTGTTTCATATATAATAATGTCTAATATACTTTTGTTTTATTACAAACAGATTTCTGTATCATTTGAAGAAAAAAGTGAAAAATAAGGCACATGTCTGAATTGTCCAGAAGTAAACCCATATTTTGAGTGAGTATATATTTTGTATTATTTTTATTCGGTTGTAAATAACTTATGTTTTCAATATTGTTGGTTTTATAGGATTTTTCAGAATTTATATTCAGGAATGTCAACACAAGAGTTTAATAATTTCTGTGATAAAGAATTTGCACCATGGTTCAAAACATATGTAAGTATAAAAATTTAAATTTGCTCACTATTTAATTTTGTAATTAATTTTGGAATTTGATTTTAGATTCAGGGTAATCAAGCTCAGATTGACTCCGAATTATTATTGTATCTTTCATGGGGTCCAAAAGCAATAGTACGGACTTGGCCGGTATATTTCATAAACGGATATAATTTTCATACTCAAGATTATGGAATGGGCAAGGCAACAATGAATAGCGGTGTTTGTGTTCAATCCTCCTCAGATGGAGCTGCAAGTAATGATTTTTATGGGTTATTGGATGAAATTATAGAGGTGGAATACCCAGGTCCAGAAATTCGAATTGTTTTATTTTTGTGTCGTTGGTTTGACCCTGTCAGAGGGATGAAGGTGCATCCACAGTATAATTTGGTTGAAATTAATCATAAGAGATTATATAAGAGATATGAACCATTTGTGTTGGCACAACAAGCAATTCAAGTATTTTATGCTTCATATCCAAGTTTGAAACGAGATAAAATTGATTGGTGGGCTGTTTGTAAAACAAAAGCAAGGTCAAAAATTGAAGAACGTTGGCAAGAGAATGCATATCAACAAGACGAAGTGGTAAATACATTTCAGACACATGAATATCATATACCTATATTACGAGATCCCAGCGGAGTAGTGATACCCGTAGATATAAGTGAAATTCATCAAAATGAGGATGACGAGGACGACGAGGACGACGACGACGATGACGATGAAGACGACGATGACGATGAAGACGACGATGACGATGACGATGAAGACGACGATGATGATGATAATTCATGCTGAGTAAGTTAGGTGACATTTTAAAATTATTAGAAATTCATTTAGATAATGGAATGTAAGTGTATATATTTATTTTTAATCTGTAAATTTCTTTTTATTCTTCATAATATGCAATTT